>NW_026292824.1:171117-286117 GCF_016801865.2 Culex pipiens pallens
AAAAGCTCGCAATTTTTCTGCCGAAAACAAAAACTTTTCCGTGCATTCTAAGGCTCTCAACCACACCATGCTCATCGTACTACACTGCAGAGACAATATCATTTGTGCCAGGATGCCATTCCCGGGCATCTTCCCAATAGAAAGCTGGCAAACAGTGGAAAGGCACACAACCCGTAGCACAAGTTAAGAAGAAAAAAAAAGCACAAGAAAAAAAGCTTCCTTTGAACACTGGCGGAGAAAGTACCCTCGGTCTCGGTTCGGAATCAGGATCGGGCGAACGAACGAAACAAAAATTGGAAAAATTAATATTTTATTACAGTCTGCTTTATTTATCTGATTTCGCTCAACGACGCTATCTCGCGCGCTCGCTCGTCCCCAGTTCGTTTGTTTGTGCTACTAATTCGTTTTAAAGCTGCTGCTGAAAACTTTAAGCAGGAACTCCCGACGAAATTGAAAAAAACGGGGTTGAATTTGTTTGTTCCTATCACCAAATGAGAATCTCATTTTCATAATTAGCAAATCGAGCGTCGACGCGTCCAAATAAACTCATACCTGCAATTATCTCTAATTAAGATTAATGTGACGTTCGAACGCGACGACATTAATTGGTCGGGCACGACACACAAATCTGGATGGGGCGCGCGGTGGATTGGATTCTAGAAGAAACCCAACAACTTTGGCTGGGAGCTTTTGTGGGTTCGATGCGATGGTCAACCAGGCGAGTCGAGCAGGTCGACGGGTATTAATTGGCTCAATTTAGAGCACAAACCACTTTCTCCTGGAAGCAGCCATGGGGTGATGACACGAAATTTGAAGAACTTATTAGGGGGTTGCCACCAAGGGAAAAATAAATGGGAAATTTTAAGGTAGGATTGTAGAGTCCATGTCTTGGAATTTCTTGGAGAGAATCTCCTGAAACTGAAAAATTTTCTGAAATCAAGACTAAAGCCTGATTTTTGATAATTTCATGCAACAAACTTTGCTCCCTTAAACAAAGCTTGATGTAACCTCTAAAGCTCGTTCGCCTCAGGTACAGGGTAAAGTTGGATGTGACCTTGGCCGGACCATAATGAGAACCATAAATATTGCTTTCAGGGAAAGTTACAGTCACGCAAGGGAGTGTAACTCTTGAGGACCTCTACATGCTAATGACTTGTTTTGCCTAACGATGGCCATTCTGGTTTGACAGTTTTAATTAAAATATTTTCTTGAAACACTTTTTTGCCAGGTTCACGTCTTCACAAGGATCACCATATCATCCGGGACATTATGTCGCCCCCCATTTGGGTAAAGCCATTAATCGATTTTCGGAACTCTCGGTCGACCACGGTAAGCCCCCCAAAATGTGATCCCACCAAGGCTTCGTTTTTTTTAAACCCACGAAAGCCAACATCATCAGTCGAAGCTAAATCAAACAGAAAAACCAAATCATTCATGTTGATAAAAGGATTCCGGCTTTGAAAAGTTCGCTTTATACGGCCACACTCACCGAGAGAGAGACTCATCCATGTGTACCCGGAAACGGCCATATCAAATACACACTCACACAGTTGAACCCATTTGCGAGTGGTGGGAAAAAAGGGGTGGAGGCTTTACCGACCGTAGAAATTGCCACTTTCAATGGCTGAAAAGTATTGGCAAATATATACCTACATACACATTCCTCACACACACACATTGAGCCCGAATATCCAAAACAGCCGTTTCGGCATTTGGAGAAGCCGGTGATGATGAGGAAAGCGATGGCGATTTGCATGTATATTTGGAGCAGGCAAGAAATTTCTTGTTATATTTTTTGATCTGCTTTCAATTTTGTAGGTCAGTGATTTTTCAAGCTCCATACAAAAAATATTTGTTTTTATGGAAATTGTCAACGAGAGGGGGAGAGGATGGTGTGCATGGATGCCAGACACACAGAGATGTCTGTGTTTCACAGACATTTGAGCTCGTGTCAGACATTTTTTGAGGTGCACAGACTTTTTAAAAACTTCATTAAATTGTTATTTTGTAAAAATATCAATCGAAACTTATTTCGTTAGTCTTCAAATGCTTAAAAACACAATTTTTGATGGATTTCTATGACTGTAAATTGATATATTTGAATTTTAGACAAATGCACAGACATACACAGACTTTTTCACAGACATTTTAAAAATTCATGTGGCGTCCCTGATGGTGTGTGAGATTTAAAAAAAGTGTCCACGTGGTTTATGGATGGTTCCCTACAACTTGGCCGAAGGCACCAAATCGATCAAAAAATTCCTTTAAAAATACGGTTTTTTTTTATTTTCATGTGGCATTTTTGTATGGACAGCTGTCAAATTTGTATGGAAAATTATAAGGACAAACTAAAGATGCATACAGGCTTTTTTAAGCATGCCGAAGGCACCAAAAAAGTTTAAGACGGATAAAAAAATACAAAAAAAATCGAATGAC
Organism: Culex pipiens pallens; assembly: GCF_016801865.2. Taxonomy (NCBI): domain Eukaryota; kingdom Metazoa; phylum Arthropoda; class Insecta; order Diptera; family Culicidae; genus Culex; species Culex pipiens. Next base: position 173,554 of record NW_026292824.1, read on the forward strand.
CGAAATCTCATAGAATTGCTTTTATATTCCCAAAATACGTATATCTGTTTTATTTTCGTATTTTTTTGTTTGTTTTAGAGGACTAAAAAAGACATCTTCTGAGTCATTGTGAGTAGGGTAGGGTAGTCATTAATGAGACACTTTTGGTTTTCAACTTTCAACGATTTTTCTCATTTTTTCATTAGCATGTTTTAATGAGCTTTTGTTGCATTTTCTTTCTTTTAATGTGTTCTAACATTGACCAAAATATGAGGTCGGTCTGACGTCTACAGCCAGAGTTATTCAACTGTCTCATTGTAGACGCACTTGGCAGGAACAATGAGACAGCTGGGGAACAATAAGACACTCTTCGAAAATAAATACTTTTCTAGTAAAACATCATGTTTTTGTATTGTTCCATTGCAGGTGGCTTGCCTTGAACATTTTAAGAGCAATTTTGCCAACTTGAAACTTTAATTAACAAAAGTTATACTAAAAAGTATTAAAATTTAGTAAAATCCATATATTTATGCCAAATAACATTGTATTTTTGGTTAAATGAAGTTAAAACTCTATAAATATGCCAAAAATCACTTTCAATTCATGTTTTGAAAGATTTCCATAGATTTTGAAAAGTTTAATGAAGAAAAATCAATGAGACAGCCCTGGATTCTGGGTATATTCTAAATTTTGGTCAAACCTAATGAAAGGACATTGTAGCCCAACTCATTCCCTATGAAACGTCGAAAGAAATTTGAAGAAATATTAGTTTTGGTGTTAATGGCAGCCTACGAGCGAAAAAGTAATTTTTGTCCATAATTTACTTTTACACCCCAGAATCAAACATTTATGAATAACTTTTCAAGGGAGCGTCCATAACCAAAGCCACTATTATGGCAGACGTGTATCCAGTAGACACACCTTTCCCCCAAATATGAGCCTGATTGGTTGAAACTACGACTTGTGAGAGCCATTTTATCATTGTTCCCCGTGTCTCATTGATGACTACTCTACCCTAATGGTTCAAAATCTGGTAAAGGAGGTATGAATTTTTGAAAAAAGATTGTGAGCAGTTCTCTACGGAATCGGTCTTTTTTCTTTAATTTTATTTTTTGTATTTTTTAATCCGGCTGAAACTTTGTTGGTGCCTTCGGTATGCCCAAAGAAGCCATTTTGCATCATTAGTTTATTCCATATAATTTTCCATACAAAATTGGCAGCTGTCCATACAAAAATAATTTGTGAAAATTCAAAAATCTGTATCTTTTGAAGGAATTTTTTGATCGATTTGGTGTCTTCGGCAAAGCTGTAGGTATGAATATAGACTACTTTGAAAAAAAAAAAAAATGAAACACGGTAAATTTTTTTTGGATGATTTTAAATTTCACTTTTTGTCACTAAAACTTAATTTGCAAAAAAAACACTATTTTAATTTTTTTTATTTTCTGATATGTTTTAGAGGACATAAAATGCCAACTTTTCAGAAATTTCCAGAATGGGCAAAAAATCTTTGAGCGATTTATGATTTTTTGAATAAATAATTTTTTTTCAAAAGTCGAAATATTGGTCGCCAAAATTTTTTTAACTTCATTTTTCGATGTAAAATCGGATTTGCAATCAAAAAGATTTTTAGTGAAATTTTGATAAAATGCACCGTTTTCAAGATATAGCCATTTTTAGGTAACTTTTTTTTAAAATAGTCACAGTTATTCATTTTTTTAAATTAGTGCCCATGTTTTCCACACCTTTGAAAAAATATTTTTGAAAAGCTGAGAAAATTCTCTGTATTTTGCTTTTTAAAACTTTGTTGATACGACCCTTAGTTGCTGAGATATTGCCATGCAAGGGTTTAAAAACAGGAAAATTGATGTTTTCTAAGTCTCACTCAAACAACCCACAATTTTCTAATGTCAATATCTCAGCAACTATTGGTCCGATTTACAATGTTAAAATATGAATCATTCTTGAAATTTTTCAATATTTTCGAAAACAATATTTCAAAAAAAATTAAAAATAAACATTACAAAAGAACCAAACACGCCCTGAAAATTTTCTTCAAAGTTTTTTTTTGCATTTTTAAAATACTTCTTAAAAAAAAAATTATATTTTTAAATATTTAGCTTTTTACAACTTATTTTAAATTGTCCAAATTAGGGGAAATATGCCCATTTTAAGCCTAATAAGCGGTCGTGTTTGAATGATGCTGGATAATCTGGATTGTTCCTTGAAATTCACTAAAACCAAGTACACCAACGAGTAGAGCAACTGTTTGTGAACATTTCTGTTTATTTCCAATTTTATTTAAAGTTATGCTATTCCTTTTACAAGCATTTAAAAAAAAATATTTCAAAAATGTATTATAATCAGTCGAGTGCATTGGGCCACGCTCATTTTTCTATTTTCAGCTTAGTTCTTTTTTTCTTCCAGCGCTCTTTTGGGTCTGCTTAGTGCTGCCAAAATTGATGAAATTTTAAGCGAACACTCACGAAAAGTAGCATTTATAGCGAAAGTTTCCTGGCAGCACTTGCTCACTCCAACATGCGCTGCACCAGCATGTTGGTGGTGTTGGTGGCCACCCTTTGTTCTTTATTTGCCTTCGCTTCTCGCTCGGTTTTCTTCAGCCTTCGATTGAAATGGGTAGTCAAAATTGAAACGTCAAAAGAATTAACGTGTTTGTTTTTTTGATGGCGCTTGCTAATTATTTACATGTTTCGGGATTATTTTTCAAGTCAGTGACTAACTAATGTGCAAAAGAACATGTTGCAGGTAGTTGGAAGCAATTTTATATCTTTAGCGCTTTGAAATCGTTAGTGCAAGTGAAAAGATATTGATGGCGACTTTCGTTAAGCAGTAAACCTCTGATCTTGCGTGTGGATGTGTGTGCCACCAAAATGATGAGAAATGGTCTAGCAAAATAAAAATTGTGATCAAAAGTGCATTAAATTTGAATTTTTTGCCAGTAAATGGCATAAATTTGCGTGCTTACTCGAGGCGGAACTGTCGCTGGTCAGTTTATAGCCTAAATAGTATTTTTGGAGCTTTAATCGAGCATCAAACTCTCCATAAGACGAAGATAGGTGTTTGATTAGAAAGGGTATATTTCCCCTACTTACAACCGAAACCATTCAATATGATTAATGTTTTCAAAATGCCCCAAAGAGGATTTGATCGTAAGTTTTGTTCTTTTCGGTAAAAATATTATCAAAATTTTAAATTTAAACTAGCGTCCAAAAAAGTATAAAATTGTAAATTTTCACTTTTTAAAGGTAAATCGATAATTTTACATTTTGATACTAATTTTTATCGGAAGAATCAGAAAATTTAAAATAACAATTTGGCTTTATTTCAGCAACCAGAAATCCAATTTTAATAGAAAATTTTCGTAACTTTTTGAAAAAAAAAAAATATTTCAAGCTTTAGAAACCACGACCAATATTCTTTAAAATATTTTTTGCAAAATTTAAGCTTAAAGCGGATTAATCCAGCGCTGAAATTCCGGAGAATTGTTTCTGGACAATGAAGAGATTTGTAACAAAATGCTACGCTTCTGTGAAAGATAAATTAAAATAGTGTTTAAACATTACCAATCAATCCCAAGCTCTCAGTGAGCAGATGATGAATTACATTATTAGGATATGAGAAATGCAAAATTGTGATTCGATTATTTACTTTTAAAATTAATTGAATAGAAAATTACCATTTAAACAAAACGTAAGGTAACATCATCTTACTCCATCCTGCCTCTAATGTTGCTATATCAGCACTTTGACGTTCAATTACAGCTCATATTATGCGTTTTCAACTGAAATCGAGTGATACATATCAAGTTTCTATCAACAGTTTTACAAAATAAATTGTTTAAATAGTGAAAATCAGCCAATTGGATGAAGCTAGGGGCGAATCCTTACATTATCAAACATACGAGAGTTTCCTCAATTTTGTTATTTTTCTTCTCTTTTTTTTGAGAATTAGAATTCTAAATCATCATCACATTCAAATACCCTAGGATTTTCGCAATTTTCGGCACCTCCCATGGAATCACCGTACCTCAGCAAAATAGTATCACCGGGCTAGCGGAAAAGGCACTCCGTTGCCAGCCATATCGAAACATTTTCACCATATTTATGTTCCAGCCTTGGTGCCCAAGTCCGGACTCTCTGTTGAACGATATATGTTTAAAATAAATCAACCAGCAGAATCCGGCATCAACATTGGGGCTTCCCCTCCACCAACCCTCTCTCCACCAACCATTCAGGTGAGGCCGAGCTTTTGAAGTGGGGTTTCTGGGATGAATGTGCTCCGGAATTCATGTCGGCGAAAGGCTTCGAGGATTTGCTCGAGCTTGATCGGGATGAGAATGATGATGATGATGATGATGATATTTTTGTTGTTGGCGAAGCGGATGGAATCAATACCGCCACACTTCTTCGCCACTCACCGGGGAATGGCTTTCGATAATTCAATTAAGCTTTATTAAGGCTGTTCTGTTGGTTGCCGCCTCGTGCTGATGAGTGTGGCGAGGAAAAGCTCGCTCTGAGTGATGTTTATTACGCACCGGTACAGAAGGTTAATTGAAAGTTGTTTTCCCGGCAGATTGAGTTGAGCCAAGTGTAGTTAAGCTTTTCGAGGTGATTAACCACTCGGAGCGCAGGCAAATTGCAAACAATTTAAGAAATCCCATTTGAATAAACGAGCGCAATTTGTTTTCATGAGCGCAAATATTGCCGATCAAACTTTGAATTTTGAGTGAAAACCCCCAGCTTCGAAGCTCTCTTGATCTCGATTTGCGTAGCTGATTATTCATGGCAAAAAGCCGCCATGTTTGCCCTGCCTAATGTCTCCACTCCTTGGATTTTCGAACGGAAAAGGGGCCGAGGATCGATTCTTGGCGTGACGGGTTTCACCGAGGACGATTGTTTGGCGTCGTCGTCGCCGGTTGTCAAATTGGGAGCTTTTTTGTCGCCGATGGAGCGGTTTATACCAAACAAAAAGATAGAAAAAAGGGGGTAAAGATGAGCTTGGAGAATGGGTAAAATTGGCTGCAAGTTTGATCATGACACCCTGAAAAACATCAAATATTTGTTTAAGAATGATCGTTTGCATGTTTTTTTTAAATAACTTTGAATCATATCAAATGCTCTTTAAAAAGTGTATAATTCAGCAATTCCTCACGAAAACAGCAAAAAAGCGAAAAAAAAGTTGTCGGTCCGATCTGAAAATTGGAGTCATATAATTGGACCGGTATTTTTTGTTTGCCGATTAGGGTGTTAGGATGGTCCAAAAAATGACAAATTTCGTCGATTTTCGCAAAACCACAATTTCAAAAAAAAAAAAAACTTAAATCCACGTCATTTTAACCGATTTTAACTCTCTTTTACCCAAATGAAAGGTAATTGAATATACTTTTAGAGAAAAATTGTTTGTGGTTTCAAAAATCCAGCCTTATACTGGAAAAAGGTCGTATGAAAATTTGAAACACGGTGTTGAAGGTCTCGGGACGACCTTTTAGGTTACTAAAATTTTAGTAATTGAAAGACGCAAATCGAGATTTTTTTTGCAGTTTTGGGGTAAAATGTTTATATTATTTTGGAATTTAAAATTTGAATAAGCCTTGCTTTTAAATATAACAAAATTCAAAATAAAAACAAATCATTCAAGACTGTAGTTTTAACTGCGATTTTCAAATTTTTATTGGAATCTTTCATTTAAACTTTTAGTTATTACGTAGACTTTTAGCAAACAGTTCTTGTTTTATAATTTTTGTTAGTTAAAACCTTAACTATTTGTGATACTCACATTCCGAATAACACTTGAAACGTTTAACTAAAACTAGTTTCTTGGACCTTTTAAAACCTCCCTTTGATGGCAGATAGCAAATTCTGAAAGGAAAATGTTAAGTTAAGGTTCATTCTTATTTAGAATTTTTTTTCCGCCACAGACAGTATTTCTAAGAATTGAATAATGAATGAGAAGAAAAACACATTCTACGAAAAAAAAACGAAATTATCACGAAAATCGAACGAAGTTAAATAATACTTCATAGCACAATTTATTAAGTCGATTGAAAGATAGAAAAAACTAATAAGAAAGGAAGTTATTTGAGTATTGCCTGTCTATTATAATTTGGGGTGCCGTAAAACGGGGTGACTTTGATAGCCGGGGTGACTTTGATAGGTGTGTGATTTTTTCGCAAAATGAAGAGTACAATTAAAATACGTACGGAATTGTTTAGAATCATATTGACCGCGGTAGAGAAGTTTTCACAGTACCTCAAGAAGAACTTTTCATAAAATTTTGACAAGTTTAAAAAGTTAGTTAACTATAGTTAAGAGAATGTTGATGAAAGTTATTATTTTAAACTTCTCAAAGTGTCATGATTCTCTATGAACGTGATTTTTAATCGGAAAACGGAATGAATTTTCGGATAATAAAAACTCTCTAAATTTATAGGCAATTTCAGTTGAACAAACTTCATGTAAACTGTGAAAACTTGTGATTCGTGCATCGAATTCAGTATAAAATGCAATATAAATCGATAATTTTATAAACAAAACTAGTTTTAACAAATTTCAGGCAAAATTCCGACTTTTTAACAATTTTACCTAAAATTTATATGTATTTTGCTTAAAAGCTTATACACTTAGTTGACTAAATATAAGCATTGATTTTTTTTCTTAAATACTATATTAGCTACTTTAGTGATGGTACATTTAACGTACAAATGAAGTTTGAACATCTTAAATATGATTTTAACAAGAAAAACTATGACTATCAAAGTCACCCCGGAATTCAAACTTAGAATTTTTAACGGAACTATTTTTCTAAACATTATTGAAAAAACTTTTTTTCCGAAATAGTGCATGGACTTTGTGTGGCCTACCCCAGTACATGTTTTAAAAATAATAATCTTGAGAAAAACCTAACCTGTTGGAAAATATTCTAAAAACAAATTGAAATCCTATCAAATTCACCCCGGTTTACGGTAATGCAATTTAATTTTATTTGCGAAATATTGGTGATTCCGTTGTGTTAAGAATTTTTGAATTTTCACGACTTCACGGACAGCGTAAAATTAATAAATTTTGGGAATTTCCTAAATGCTCGTGAAATTTTACAGTTTTTTAAAACAGTACTTTAAAATATCAACATACTACAAATATTACATCCGCCAAGTTCGTTGCAAATATTTTAAAAAGATTTTGTGTCTCCATCACCTCGATAATCAGTCGGCAAACCATTATTTTTTCAAAAAAATAAATATTTAAGCGTATTCGGGTTTTTTCGAAAATCTTTTGAATTTTTGTGGATATTCGACATACAGTAGCGCAAACAGTTTTTTTTATCAAGTCTTTAATTTTTTTTAAATTGATAATTGCAAATCATATGTACGATTGAAAAAAAAAACATTTCCCAATAATCCTCATTTTTATATTTTTTTCCCCCCGGAGGAGAAGATAACTTTTAAGAATATTTTATTGGACTTTCAAAGTCTTTCAAGTGTTAAAGAAAACTTAAGTTAAATCTTCTTGTTGTAAGTTTTCTTGTTTTTTTAGTAGAGGTGGGCAAAACCGCTCTTTTTTAGGAGCCGCTCATTTTCGTTCGCTCATTAAAAAGAGCCGCTCTTTTGAACGGCTCTTTCGCTCTTTTTCAAAATTTGGATGAAAAGGTTAAGAATCGTGTGATTTTATAAGCTATTTTACATTGGACTTTTATAAATTATTTGATAAAACAATAGGTCATCGTGGTCTCTTTGTCAAGATTTCTACTCGAACCTAAACATTCGAGTAATTGAATGGCATCCAAACTTAAATCTAAGATGCTGGAAACATTGTTTTTAATTTTAAAATTGCGTTTATTTCTGCAAGAATTGATCTAATGCTGATATTTTATTTGGAGAAAATATTCTATAATTGAACTGATGCTAGTATTTTATTTGGAGAAATATTCTGTGAACTCCTTTCTACATTCTGATTTAATCGATAAAGTCCATAAACGCTAAAGTTTGATCGGACACAAGGGTTTATTTTTTTCAAAAATCTCTAAACTATTCAGCAGATTTTTGGTACTATTTTACAAATTATGCAATTTGAAATGTTCAAATTTTTATTCCGGTAATACTTTAATGTACAATGAGTTGTACAATGAAAAGTTTTTTTCATATTGTTTAGAAAATCATTTACTTTTGGGATTAATTTTTATAAGCATTGAAATATTTGAAATCGCATTATCAATTCTCAAAAACAAATTTAATACATTTTTTTTTGAATTTCAATTTTGAAACGGTTCTTTCAAAAAAACGAAGTTTAAAAAAGAACCGCGGTTCTTTTTTCGTGAGCCACGGTTCGTTCGCTCTTTTCAGTGAACCGGCTCTTTAAGCGGCTCGCTCTTTTTTTGCCCACCTCTATTTTTTAGTATTTTAATATAGTAGGGTGACAAGAAAAAAAATAAAAAAAAGGAAAATCGTAAGAGATACCCGCTGGATCGACTATTTAGTTAAATAAAACTAACTGTTCCAATTTTGAGCCAAATCGTTTTTTATCGTTGAAGTTTGCATGGAAAAATTTGAAAAGAAATGTATGGGGAAAAGCAAAAACTTCAAAATTCCACCAAAAGGTTACGTTAATCCTGTATATGTCGTTATTGTATAGTCATTTTGAAAAGACTATTTAAACAATATTCATTGAGTAGCTGACAGAAATAAGTAATTAGTAATGAGAATGGTTTTTAAGTAATTGGTAACTCTTGGTGGAAATTAAAATTCAATACGGAATGCAAATCTTAGGACAGTGAATTATCTTCTCGATATCAATATTGCTTCAGATGTCAATATATTTTTCTCTTATTTTACATTTGTTTTTATTATTTTCTCCCTAAACTTTTATCTATTTATTGCTGATTTTTTGTCCAAAGGTTCATTGCCTGCTTTAATTTGTTATGATTTGTTTTGTCGCAAAAAAGGTTTTTTTTTGTTTTTGATTTGATACACTTTTTAAAACTTTAAACCATTTTTTATTACATTTGTTTTTGTAAAAAATAAAAATTTTATGTTTGATTTAATACAAATCCAACAAAAAGCCACAATATTTTCACCGTGCCGTCCCTCCTAGAGCTGGCTCGTATTTACATATCATTTCCATGAATGCTCGAGCGAATGCTCATGGTGATACGATTCCAATTCGCCCCGGAAAAGGACGAGGATGCCGCCGTCGACGAAAGCTTCTTCCGAATGGGTTCGGCAATGGCGAAATTAAAAATCCAAAATAAAAGGCAAATCAGCTTTTTGCCCCACCAAAAAAAGGGGTTCACCAATCCATTTCGCCCACCACCGCAAATAAGCTGTTTATAGCCCACCCCTCCCTCTCCCCAGCACTTTGTGGGGCGTAATGGAAAATGGTCGTGAAGTATGAAAATGATAGTCGACTTTGTTGTTTTGCGAGGTCGGCGCTTATAACGGGGCGGGGATCAGCGCAAATTGGAATCGCTTTTGAGTGGAAATTTCACGCTGAGGTCGACCTGAAAAGGTCATCAAATTTTGGCTAGTTGAGTCGTGATGAGCGCGAGCTTCAGCTTCATTGGCTTTATGATGATTTATTTGGAATTCAATTTGATTTAAAAGCAAACTAGTAAAACTACGATTCCAGTAGCCAGGTAAAAACTCTACTTCCACTTGCAAGTCGTGTAATTCCGGTCGTAATTAGCACAACAAAAGCGGCTTATCCGGTGCTTGTTGTTTTTGATGCAGTTCTAAACAGTTCCAGGAGCCAGGTCAACGCTAAGCCGCCGCCATCCGTCAGGAAGCTACGCTCTGGGTGGCCCTGCAATCGCTCAACCATCGATAAGCCGTTCAACAAGGGAAGCCATCAGCTGCCAGCTCAACGGTCGTTGTTCGCGAGGAATTTGCTAATGGGCTTTCTGTCTCTCTCTCTATCTACTGCTGGTCTGGGCATTGTGTCTGCCAACGGAATGGTCTTAATCCTGCGTCCCGTTAACTCGACACGTGAGACATACCGTGGTACTTTCGGACTGGGGGTTTATCTACAGAGGTGTAGTACTCTCTCTCTTTCACACACACGTGAAAAGCTCCTCCAGAACACTCACAAACTGTTGTAGTTTTAGGGGAGTTTAGAGCTGTACAGCGGAACAACAGTGTGACCTGTTATGTTCTGAAGCAGGGGTGGGAAATTCAATGTTTTGTTTAAATTTAATCTTTGAATACCAAATAATAAAAAATATTATTAAATTTTTTAAATTATTTTAGATCGACTAATTAAAAAAGGCATATCAGAAACATCTGCATTAAGACTGCAACTTGATGTTGTATTAAGTTTTATAAATTGAACAAATGAAAGAAAGTCGAAAAACAAATTTTAAACTTTTAACGTTGTTTGAAAGCTTTTCAATAACTTCCTTTTACGGTATATCTTGGGTCATGATAAAGATGTCAAATTATTTTTGATAGTTTTGATTTTTCTTGTGCTAAGGAAGACAATTATTTTTTTCCTAAATTCTTATTTAATCAGATTTTTTTCCGTGTTAAAAATATTATTGAGTGTCAAATCACTATCGGTAACCATCAATTTACTAATAAAATATTGCAACTTTCGCTCTTCACTCAGAAATTTATTGTGAGCAACTTTTGATTTTTCTAGTGTCAGCCAGAATAAAGATTCCACATTATTTGTGCCAGATTTTACCAAATTTCAACAAATTTAGCATTTTTTTTTGCCAATTTCGTACATTTTATTGATTCAATTGAACGAGTTTTTTTTATTTGTAAATATTTATGTGATAATAATCAAACCAGGAAATTTTGTAAATCATTAGAATTTTACAAGCTTTCGAATAAATTTAAAACCACCCTTCTCCATTTAAAAAAATATTTACTTGGACTGATTTTTTTCAATTTTGATCTGGCAACCCTGTTTAACAAATTGGGTGAAGAAATTTCAGCTTATGACTAACCGTCATAAGTTAAATTTAATTTCTTAACCTATTTATTGATTGTTATCAAAATTGTAAAAAAAGTTAGTTTTAAACAGTTAGTATAAGTTATTAAGGTCGATTGAGAGCAAGTTGTGTAGAGATAAAGTAATATAGTGAGAAAGTAATATTAAAATTAGAGAAAAGAATATCTTCCTAGTTAGATTTCAGATTAATGAGTTTTTATTACACAAAAGAATATGTTGGGACGACTGTAAAAAGCTAAAAGTTATAAAGCAAGTTTTTTTTTTGTTTTTGAAGGCATGCAGCGCAGTTATCAGCTAAAAAACAAAAATAATCAAATGACCAGTTTGCATTTTGTGTTATTTTTTTTTTAGTTTTGTTAATTTTAATTTAATGGCTATGCTACTGAGATCTTCGAATTATTGTAATTTACCTTCGAAAATTACAGCCAAATCTGAGATTTTGGACTCAGTAGAGTTTGGTCTTTTGGAGGACGTTGAAATTAAATTTGGATTGATTATTACAAAATAATTTGTTTAACGTATTTTCTGAAAAAACTCAAATTTATGTTAATTTAAGATAGGTATCATACGATCGGGGATTTATTTTAATTCGAAAGCAATCATACCTTTTTTTTAATTTTCATTGCGTTCGAAGTGCATGAAAAATTCATACTTATTTGAAACCCTTAAAAAGCTATCCCGAGCAGACGGAAATAACTTGGTAATATTTTTTTTGATATTTTAAAATACTAGGTCAATAACATATTCTGTTATTTTTGAATAAAATTTGTTATTCCCCGAGCAGACGGAAATAACTTGGGAATAACATTTTTTGATATTTGAAAATACTTGTCCAATAACATTTTATGTTATTTATAACAAGATTTGTTATTCGTCGTTATGATTTTTTTTGTTATTGGATTGTTATTGTAATAACAGACTAATAACATTTAAAGTTATTTTTCGAACAAATCTTTGTTATTATTTTTTGTTATTTTAACAACTAATCCGATCATCCCAATAACAGTTGGAGTTATTCTTCCATAACAAAAAATGTTATTCCAAAGTTGTTTTGGCTTTCAACCAACATCAGACCAATAACAAATTTTGTTATGATAACATAAACTGTTATTAAACTCTTATGCAAAAATGGATTTCCCAAGAAGATTCCATAACACTTTCTGTTATTTTAACAGTATTTGTTATTGAAATGGCATGAATTTTGTTATTACCGTCTGCCCGGGTCGTCGTTGTTATTTTTTTGTTATTGGATTGTTATTGTAATAACAGACTAATAACACTTTAAGTTATCCTTCGAACAAATCTTCGTTATTATGTCTTGTTATTTTAACAACTAATCTGATCATCCAAATAACAGTTGGAGGTATTCTTCCATAACAAAAAATGTTATTCCAAAGTTGTTTTGGCTTTCAACCAATATCAGACCACTAACAAATGTTGTTATGATAACATAATTTGTTGTTAAACTCTTATGAAAAACCGGATTTTTCAAGAAAATTCCATAATTATTGAAATGGCATGAATTTTGTTATTATTGTCTGCCTAAAATTTTGAGTTTATTTTTTTCGAAAACATGTTGTTATGTGAAAATCTTGAATAATTCTTTTAGAATTCTTGCCTACAAAATGTATAAACATTTGATACGCATTTTGTAGAAAACTGAATTTTTATTTTTTTCCAAAATTTGTAGTTTTGTGAAAATTTTGAGGATTTTCAAAAAATGTATTACAGAGCAATCGCGTTTTTGGCGACACTCGGTTTTGGCATCAATTTCCTCAAACATTCCCGATTCTGGCAACACCCAAATTTAATTTGATATTTTTTGTCTAGTTATACTTTTTAAACATAAATTATAATTTTTTACTCAAATTATAAATCAAATAATATCTTTTATCGCAAATCAAATAATTATTTTTTTAAACTCAATAAACCATCATTCATCATTTTGTTTCTATACGTGATTTATTATTATTTATTCAAACCATACCTGTTATAATAAAGTGCTATCGATGTTTATTGATGATTCTCACAAAAACATTAGAAATTATTTCCTGAAAAATAACTTTTTAAGATTTTCTATTTATTTTCTAAAGTTTTGTAGTTTAGCTAGTTTATAGTAAAAATTGAAATTTCAAAAAAAGATTTTTAAAAAAATGTTTGTAGTTTCTGTCGGTCTGAATTTTTGATTAATTGCAGGAAAATCACAAAATTAATCAGAAATGACGACTTGAGCTACATTCATGGTACTAAATGTTTTTGGCAATTTCCTTAAAAAAATATAACTGTTTTGCCTGATCTAATGAATTTTTAAAACAGTTTTCATGTGAGAAACAATGGAAAATAACTTGGAAACAAAAAAATGGCTTTACAATTATTATTACAACAATAATGTTGATGTCACTGTTTATTTCTTTTTTGTTTTTGTGAAAACTAGAAAGATTCGATTTTTACATTTCTTTTATTTTTCAATTGATGTCCCTTTCTTGATATTGCGAACAAAACAATTATTTTTGTGATAAGATTAAGTAAAACAAAATATTTGAACTTTAAAAGGGAAATAAAGAGTAGCTGTTGAACATTGATTTATTTTTTTAACAATATAATATTAAGTTTTTTTTAAGTTAAATTACTAGTCGGAAATTATGTAACAGCAATATTTAAAAGCTTAATAAACTACTAAAAAATAATCAACATTTTTTTTAAATTCAATTTAAACGTCTGCCCATCTCTAACCTGCGAGGGGTGGTAATAAATGGTGTCCCCCCCCCCCCACCTGCAAGACAAAGTTGCAAAGGTGTTGGCCAGGAATGTTCCGTGCCCGTTTCCGGGCCGCGCGTCACTGCCAAGCAACGTACAAATCCGCTTCACGAACACGGACTCGGCATAAAATATCATGTTGATTCCAAATGTTGTGCACGATTCCATGTTTGTTTGGACGGGAGTTCAGAGTCTTTGTTGCAGCGAGCTTTCTTGGCCTCCCTTTTGCCGTGCCACCATCGCTTTGAGGAGGTACAATTTACACCTTGGCTGGGTGTCTCACAGTGAAGCACACCTGGGTGTTTTTGCACGGCAGGGAAACAACAGCAATTTTAAGGAAAATGATAATTAATACCCGTTTCGTACATGTTCTGCATTTGTAAGCCGTGACACGGTGGGTTTAGTTGAAATACGTATGGGGACAAACAGAAATAATGAAACTTATGATGAACATAATCTCTAAATCAATTTTCCAGCATATCGAAAGCAAAAAAAAATGATGAAAAATGCCTGTCAGTTTTGATTTATGATTTCTGCACAAACGAATAAATTCTAAACAACTGCGTCAATATTATAAATCATCGACGTCAATCAAAATTTTTGAAAGCAAAAAAAAAATCCTGATTGCGAATCCCATCCAAAGACCTTCATGTGCTCCTTCATAATCCATCACGAGAATTTTTCAATTTCTTCCCAGCGAATCATTTCGAATTTAGCCTTCATCGTGGGGGCAGCAGCAGCAGTGAAATTCAAAATTGTACACATCTTATCGTTCGGCGAGTTTTTCCAGCTGTTTTCACTATCTTTTCGGGCACGGTTCCATTTGGAGGAAGTATTGCTGATCGCAATCAGTTCTGTAGTAACAGTTCAATAGGGCGAATCTGAGATTGTAAAAAAGCAGTCTATCCCCCTCTTAGTTGACGTGAATAGTCACTTGAGCAAAAGGGGTAGACTGCTTGTTTACAAACGCAGATTCGCCCTATTGAACTGTTACTACGGAGTTTTAAGTTTTTTCAGGTTGCCTCACAAGTTGGATATTACCGGAAAGATCCAATTTTTTATTCATTTGGGAAGGTTTGTGAAAATGGGGAGATGCAGAATGGCATTTATTTTTGGATATCAAACATGGAAATTAACAATCGGAAGCTACATTGACGAAAAATAAATAAATAAAAATGACAAATTTAGGCGTGCCACCCCTAGCATAATATCGGGCACGAAACATATAAATGATTCATAAATCAAGTACGTTATGTATCGATTTGGAGTAGTGTGGCATTGGCAGCAACAATACAAAAAAAAAGCTCGGTACAAAAATAACCTTCTCAAATAATACAAAACGACACACAAACACATACACACCATATCGGAACTTTTGATATGAACGGCTGGTTGCGCGTTTCCAACTGTTGTGTTGTATCGAGACAGAGAGAGAGAGTGAGAGCCTGCCATGAATAATTTATCATTGCGCGAACATCGCGTTTTTTAAGTTTCCGTTTTTGTTGTTGTTGGATTTTCACTTTCCTGTGTACACATTCACACATATACGCTATAGGTACTCGATAGTTGAGTGGGCGGAACGAAGCTAGACAGTGGAAAGGATACGGAAAAGGTTAAATTAAATCATAAATTTGCTGGATTTTGTTGTTGTTAAATGCTCGTTCTGATACATTTTTGATGATTGCAAATGATAAATTATTTAAAATATTTGATTTTATAGTATATTTGTAAGTGAGCATCTAATATGACAGCGTATTTTGCCTTCCTCACTTTACTGAGGAAAGGCTATAAAATCACTCGAAAAATGAACTTATTAATTCGACCTCGTAGACCCACCTTCACGTATACATATCGACTCAGAATCATGTTCTGAGCAAATGTCTGTGTGGATGTGTGTAGGTGGGTGGACAAAAAATTGTCACTCGATTATCTCCGGACTGGATGAACGGATTTTGACCGTATTAGTCTCATTCGATCCGTCTTGGGGTCCCATAGGTCTCTATTTAAAATCAGCAAGTTTAGTTAAGTACTTCAAAAGTTATGCTAAAAAAACGATTTTTGCGTAAGTCCGGAAGATTGTAAAAAGGGTGGTTTTTGCAAGAAAACCTATCATGTTATACATTGTCAGAAAGGTATTAAAAAGACCTTTCCAATGAGCCTAAAACATTGAAGATCTGACAACCCTATCAAAAGTTATTAGCACTTAAGTGTTATTTATACACTTTTTGGAGGCCGGATCTCAGATATTTCGATGAAAATGATGTCCGGGTCCCTTATGCGACCCGTCGTTAGTTAGATAATTGAAAGACCTTTCAAATGAGCCTAACACTTTGAAGATCTGACAACCCTATCAAAAGTTATTAGCACTTAAGTGTTTTCATACAATTTGTAGAGGCTGGATCTCAGAATTTACTCTTAAAAACCTACAGAACAAAAACATCATATCATCACATTGGTACTTTTCCAACACTATTCCAAATCTGGATTATAAATATATGAATAAAAAAAGAACTATGTATTTGCATTTATTATTGTATAAAACATTCCACGATACAGGTTTTCTAGTTTAAGCAGGTTGGGGAGAAACAGGTGGTATGGCCGATACGGTATTGAAAGCTGACGGTGACGTTGCGTCGTACGGCGTCGGTAATGCCCTGAAAAAGGATGACGACAATCACGTCCTCATACTTGTTGGTTTTGACTTGGGAGTAGAGTTGACGGAATAAGGTGAAATTTGGATCATAGCCGAGGACAAAGTTGACCAGATCTAACATGGTCATCGATTCGAGCGATGGCTTCACTAAGGCTTGTTCCAACACAGGCGATTCCGAGGGCCATGTCCACCTGTTTTGCTTTACTTTTGTCACAGCATTCGTGCCTTGCAGTTTAAATTCACGCCGACGGAAGGTGCGGCAGGCACTCAACTGCAGAACCAGTCCCAGATACTGGCACATGTTGACGTAGTCCGGGACGACCAGATAGCGATACAGACCGACCGGGCAGCGCAGCACCATGTTGCGGAAGGCGACCTGTGGGAATGCATTTAATTGAGTTCCCAAATCCTCTTCAAATTAAAAATCAAGATTCTCCACCTACGCCAACATCCAGTAACATCGTACGCATTCATAATCATCCGTCCATTGGCGTGTGTGTGTTTGCGCCTTCCAGCTATTCCTTGGCCGGATTTTCCGAAAGCTTGAGTCTCAACTGCGTGTAGTGATCCGCCGATGATCGTGTCATTGTACTCTTCCCTCACGTTCACTTCGAGTGGATACACTTGAGGTCAGTCGTACTCAGCGAGTCCACAAACGATCCCGAATGGTAGTAAACCTTGTTTGCGTCCAACGCGGCCACGGAAGCCCTCGTTCGAGTGCAAGATCTATCCTCCACCGCCAAAAACAAAACATAAACAAAGTCAGCTTCCACTGCACAGTGGTCCAGATCGCAAAATTAAGTGGAAAATGGATTTTTCGAAAAATGGTTAAGTTTTGGAGCTTTGGTGTCTTGAGAAGAGTTGTTGCAAATGGAAAGGGGCAACTTTTGGTTTGGTTGAAAATTAGGGTGGTTCACGATTAGGGTAATTTTGGAAATCTAACTTTACAGGAATATTTTTGGGAATTTTTTTGTCTTCTACAAAGTTGTTGGGCTTGCCATTTCAAGCAACTTTGTCGAAGACACCAAAATTTTATCTCGTAATCTACGCCTTCTATGACCAAATTTATAGAAAGCAACTGAGAAAACCTTCAAAAATCAGTTTTTTTACCGTGGCAACTCAGGGTAAAGTTTTAGAGAAAAGTGATGTTTGGAGCACTTTTAGAGCTCTAAAAACAAACATTTTTATTTGTTGACATACCAATTTGGACTTTACGGTCAAAAGTTACAGTCATTTTAAGGTAAAAAAGATGCAAATTTAAAACTTAAATATCTCTAAAAGGCGCAAGCCAAATTTGTAGCACCAGGATGCATTTGAAAGAGAAGATCTAGCACTACAAACGCTGAGAAAATCTCAGAGGTGTTTTTCTTTAGACTCGAGATATCTTCATTTGAAAAAGTCTAATTTTCAAGGGAAAATCATATGGGATCACCCTAACGAAATTCGAAAAATGTCCAAATATATGTTTTTCCATGTAATTTTGCCCACTGAATCCGAATCTACCTTCAGAATTGAGCCAAAGTATCGAAAAATCGAGTTTTGGTAATTTTTTGGGTTTCCATGTAAAATTAACATTTATGACCAAATTATGACCAAAACTCGATTTTTCGATACTTTGGCTCAATTCTGAGGGCAGATTTGGATTCTGCGAGCAAAATTACATGGAAAAACATATATTTGGACATTTTTCGAATTTCATTAGGGTGATCCCATATGATTTTCCCTTGAAAATTAGACTTTTTCAAATGAAGATATCTCGAGTTTAAAGAAAAACACCTCTGAGATTTTTTCAGCGTTTGTAGTGCTAGATCTCCTCTTTCAAATGCAACCTGGTGCTACAAATTTGGCTTGCGCCTTTTCGAGATATTTAAGTTTTAAATTTGCATCTTTTTTACCTTAAAATGGCTGTAACTTTTGACCCTTACGTCCAAATTGGCATGTTAACAAATAAAAATGTTTGTTTTTCAAAGCTCTAAAAGTGCTCTGAACATCACTTTTCTCTAAAACTTAACCCTGAAATGCCACGTTCAAAAAACTGATTTTTGAAGGTTTGCTCAGATGCTTTCTATAAATTTGGTCATAGAAGGCGTAGATTACGAGATAAAATTTTGGTGTCTTCGACAAAGTTGCTTGAAATGGCAAGCCCAACAACTTTGTAGAAGACAAAAAAATTCCCAAAAATATTCCTGTAAAGTTAGATTTCCAAAATCACCCTAATCGTGAACCACCCTAATTTTCAACCAAATCAAAAGTTGCTCATTTCCATTTGCAACAACTCTTTTGAAGACACCAAAGCTCCAAAACTTAACCATTTTTCGAAAAATCCATTTTCCACTTAATTTTGCGATCTGGACCACTGTGCACTGGAGTGACAGACAGGGCTGGGTCCCTAAGATGACAGCTCCCACAGGGATGCCAGATTTGCAGATATTTAAAATTGGATGCAGACATTTAGCAGATATTTAAAAAAACAAAATTTATTGCATTATGGTCTAGATCATGGTATGAATTTTACAGAAAACTATCAAAAATATGTTTAGTTAAGTACCTACATCACAAGTTACGCCTAAATTTGGCTAAAGTCCGAAGATTGTAAGAAGGGTTTTTTTTTGGAAGAAAACTTATTTTGTTATATATTTTTGGAAAGGTATTTAAAAAAAAAAACGTTCGAATGATCAATATAAAAAGAAATTACACTTAAGTGTTTTTAATTTACTTCGTTGAGAACGTAGCTCAGATATTTGTATGAAGATATTGTCCGGATCCGTTATGCTACCCATGATAAGTGGTAATAATATCACAGGGAGCGTTCTTTTATTACGTAACGCAAAAAATCGGACTTTTGGACCCCCTCCCCCCCTCGTAACAAAATTTCCATACACATTTTAAAAAAATTGTATGGAGCGTAACACGGCCTCCGACCCCCCCCTCCCCCCCTACTGCGTTACGTAATAAAAGAACGCTCCCACAGTTAAATTCATAAAACACTGAAAGTGCAGATGTTGCTATTTGGATAAAATTACTTCATAAATGTGAGGAAGGCACCAATCACCTAAAGGTGGATTAAGTAACGTTTTTTATGTCGATAAGCTTTGAAAAAATACTTACATTTATAATAAAATTCCACACATAATTTGAAATAGTTTGGTTCTCACCTTCCAAATTTTTATTCCAGTTAGACTATGGGCTGTTATTTCATTTATTTCCTGGATTTTTACAAAACCGGGAATTGAGATTTTAAATATGTATTTTTTTAAATATTTTTTTTCATATGAAAAATGAATAAAAATGTTTATCGATTTCGATGATTCAATTAAGCTATTTTACATCATTGCTTTATGCTAAAAATTTGGGGCTGAAAGTTTTTGAAAATATGTCTGTATCTTGAAATGGGATTTTCCAATCACCAATCTTTGGCAAACTTTCAAGTTATGATCAGGTTGCCTAGCAATCAAATAATATTGTTATATAAAAAGGTTTTTTTTTTATTTTTCAAAATTTATATTCGTGGGATGATAGTGCAAAAATTTCATGTAGCTCCAGTGGATGACAGACGAATTGTTATTAGCCTCCCATCGAGTACCATGTTTTTAATTATTTGAATGAATAAATTGGAATTCAATCATTTGCTTTTATGATGTTTTCATAAATTGTTCTAGTTTTTGTAATATTTTTTTCTCTTTTGTTGTTGTTTAAAAATCTTTAAAAGTATCATCTGTCACATCTTAAAAAAATGTCAAAAGGTTAGTAAATGTTTCTATCACTTCTTATTTTGAACATTGTTTGTCTGACCTTTCGTAAAAATAAATAAATTAACGAAACATGATATTACTCATTTAACTCAATTTGTTGAATTGTTTAAATTTTGGAAGTTGTGGATCTTATTTCCAATGTTTTGTTAAAAACAATGTATTTTTTCATTTTTTTTGTTTTTACATCAAAATGTTGTATTCAAGTATTTTACTGAAAATTATCAAAGAATAAAATGTCTGATCTTTTGATAAATGTAAGTCGTGGCCTGTAGCTCAGTAGTGAAAAATTGTGTGTATCAAAACAGCTCGAATAAAGTAAAGACCTAGGTAAAGACTTTTCTAAACTATTCAGTTTGTACAGGGTTATTATAAAAATATAATTGAATAAAGTTGTATGTTATTATTCAATATTAATAGCAATTTTTAATCTGAAATCAAAAAAAGTTTTAAAAATCTTTAAAATGTAGTTATGAAAGTTTCAAACAAACTATTTTAAACAAACAATGCAAATTCGAATAGAAAAAAAGTAGTGTACTCTCAAATTTATTGGCATTTGCAGGTCAAATTTAGGTTTTTCATTTAATATTTCTTTAAAGTTGGTGCTAAAGAGAGTTAAAATTGTCTTTTTTAAGAAATTTGTTGTTTATGCAAGAAGTCGCAAAAAAAAGATTTTTTCAGCACTAGTCGTGCTTTTATCCAAAGAGGTTTACCGATTAATACGACGAGTGTTGAAAAAATCAAGTAGCAACAGTTTTTGCAATTCCAAAGAACACCTTTAGAATGGAATTTCATGATGAACATCAATGTGTTACGTAAATTCACCGTTCAAAACAAAACAAAATTATTTAAAAATGTTATTTTTCGAAACAAGTGCTGAAAAATTAAACTTTTCAGCACTCGTTCTTCTTTTCAGAACTGGCATTGAATTGTATTTATTTTCCATTCTGTTATTTTTGGTAGAGAAAAGTAGGCTGTTTAGTTGCTCGAGAATGAAAGGAAAAGTAAGTAGTCACACTTTAAAAATTCAAACGATGTTTTAGCAGATTTTTTAAAAGTTTCTTATTATTTTTTATAATTCATAATTTTATTTCGAATAAATACACAAAAAAAAATTTGATTAACTTACTCAAACTGAGATTCAAAGACGATTTTTGAATCATGTTTCTAGTATTTTAAAAAACTTAAAAAACATCTGTTTTTATATTTAAAAAAAAACAGCTTGGCTGAAACGATAACAAAAAAAAAATCAAGGGATTTTTTTTGCTGGATTTAGTTATTGTATTAGCACATTCAAGAACGATAATACTATTTCTGTTGCTGCTAATTATTCAAAAAAAAACAAGGGTTCGATAAAATCATATTTAAAAAAAAAAACAGAAAAAATGTTAAGCCATTCTGGAAATACAATTTTTGATACACGGTGGTTGTAAAAACAATCGCGATTGCAATTTTTTGAACCACCCTAACTCTAAACAAAAAAAGGGGTCATTCTCCGTCAACTCGCATGAAATCGGACATTTTTCGACATCTCATGACGATTGGGCCCTTTCATTTTTCTGGATTTTTACACGTTTTTCAGTGATTTGTAGCCCGAAACCTTGAAGAGAAAGAAATTTAGTGCACTCAAAATCCCAAAAAAAAAAACAGATCTTTCATCAAAAATAGTTGAAAAATAGGTTTAAAATCACTGCAATTTTCAATCTTTTTACTTAAAAAATCTTGAGACATATCATTTGATGGGGAAATTCAATGTATTTTTTCGAATCGGCAACGAACCGTAGAGGTATTTTTTTCATTCAGAACATAATTTGTGAGTTGGCGGAGAAATACCTTAATATCAGTTTTGTGCTTTTTTTTTCTTTCGATATCTATATTTTTTCCTTATATTATATTTTTTTTATTTTATCGCCATCGTGTTCCCCGGGCAATTTTACATAATAATCAATGTAAACCTCAAACTAAAATGAACTGCTAGCGAGAAACAGCGATTTTACTGAAACAAGTTTGAATTTGTGCAGTACTTTTCAATAAAAAGGGTGGAATCCCGCATAGGGGATCTATACCCTTTTTCAGTCTATTTCTCTTATCGGCCTATCAGCACTTTGATCGTGAATTACAGCTTTCATAAAGTATTTTTGACTGTTCCAAAGTAATAAATAGCTCAAATAAAAGTGAGCAAGCAACTCTCCATTGTTGATACATCTGAAAATATTGATTTAATAGCCGAAAACGGCAAAAGTGATGAGAATTGGTCGAACGGCTTAGAGTGATTAAAATGGGTATATTTCCCCTAATTTGTGAAAACCAACGATTATTGATTTCTAATTTTTATTTCAATTTCAATTTCAATTGAACGGTGATAAAAAAAAATCAACTTCTTGAAAATTCACTGTGCTCCCGAGACAAATCGCATTCACAATCAACAACATAAATTCTACCCATCGACCATACAGCTAAAATTGGCAATCTATTTATATCGTTAAAAAAATCGTTTCCCAATTGAACCAAGTTACCAGCCACACCTAGACCAAACTTGTTTGTGTGGGCTGACTATCAAATTGATTTCGGGGAAAACGTGCGGCCATGTCAATGTTGACCCCCAGCCGGAGGTCATTATTAATTGCCAGTTGTAAATCTCGCAAAGTGCTTCGTGGGGGAGGGCAATCGCGTTTGTTTACTTTAGTTTCACCCCGCCGCTACGCAAATGAGTTTGCTGCTTAATGAATATTTTATGTTTGCAGAGTGGAGCTAGTTTTGGGAATTAAAATAAGCGTAATTTAATGGGAAAATATTTGTTTGGTGATGTGTTGTTTTTATCAAAAAGGTTCAGACCTTGCAATTGTTTATCTTTGGTGTTTATTTTGTGTAATAACACAGGTGTTGTGATTGGGTCACGTTCGAAATTTGTTTACAGATAAATATTTGTGTAAATTGTTAATTAACACACTCTAACACTCTAACATGTCAGAATTAAATCATTAAATTTTCTATGAATTTTCAAGCAAACCCTCAAGCATGATCCTAACAGAAATTCATCAAAGTTTCATTCACTGGAGATTCATTACAACTTGGTCTGTTCTCAGTATCATTGAATAAATAAATAATTTTAACAAACTTCCTCTCGAGCATATTGTCCATCTCGTACATCCTCCTAAAACAGTCATTCACGGGGAGGCAAATTCCGCCCAATGTTTCCCTTCCTCGAAACGTCATCATCGCAATTTTCCCCCGGGGAAAATACCGTCTCATCCCATCTTCAACCGAGCTAAAGTCAACGTTTCCCAGAAAACCACAAACACTGACTGCTGCTACTTGCCCTGAGGAGGCCAATAGACTTCATAGAGGAAAACTTTTTCAATTTATCGTAAGACAATTCACACAGACAGTCTCTGCTCTGCCATGTGTACGTACAAGTCGTCGTCGGACAAGGGTCCTGTGGTTTGCCAGGTTCTTGCCCGGATCAGGACACGCACCATTCTCGGTGTTGCTCTATCTATGTGCAGATAGGAGTAAATTTAATCAAAGCAATTTCCCAGGGAATGGAATTGAGGATGAGGTGGTCATGTATGCAAAGTATCGGTTTGGGAAAATAAGTAAAGCTTGATATGAGCTTTTTAGTAGAACTTTTTTTTCATAATGTTTGGGAAAGTGTTGAAATATAATTTAAAAAAATCAATTGGAATAAAAAATCTTCAAATCTTCAAATCTTCAAATCTTCAAATCTTCAAATCTTCAAATCTTCAAATCTTCAAATCTTCAAATCTTCAAATCTTCAAATCTTCAAATCTTCAAATCTTCAAATCTTCAAATCTTCAAATCTTCAAATCTTCAAATCTTCAAATCTTCAAATCTTCAAATCTTCAAATCTTCAAATCTTCAAATCTTCAAATCTTCAAATCTTCAAATCTTCAAATCTTCAAATCTTCAAATCTTCAAATCTTCAAATCTTCAAATCTTCAAATCTTCAAATCTTCAAATCTTCAAATCTTCAAATCTTCAAATCTTCAAATCTTCAAATCTTCAAATCTTCAAATCTTCAAATCTTCAAATCTTCAAATCTTCAAATCTTCAAATCTTCAAATCTTCAAATCTTCAAATCTTCAAATCTTCAAATCTTCAAATCTTCAAATCTTCAAATCTTCAAATCTTCAAATCTTCAAATCTTCAAATCTTCAAATCTTCAAATCTTCGAATCTTCAAATCATCAAATCTCAAAGTCTTCAAAATTATTAATTTTTCGTGCATTTCAGATCCATCCAAAATAAAGTCAATTTCTGATTCCCAACATTTTCTGTCCCCAATTGCCAATCTAATTTGAATTCTCATCATGAATGAGCTCCCTACGCCAAGAATAAACAGCTTGAGCTTTTGCATTAAACCTGTACCTTTACAACACAGATGTGTACTTGTACACAATTGAATTCGTTCCTTCCCTCACTTTTTTCCTGGGAAGGCACTTGTCGTGAGCACCCAAGTCAGGTGTATGACTTTTCCAATGCTTTGGTGAGGGGGATACAAAAATGAAAGCTTTCCCTACTTCGCAACCTCCCTCCCCCCCGCCCTCACTTTCACGCCACGTGACGCGCGGTTTTTCATTCATCCGGTACGGGAAAAACTCCTCCCTTTGAGAGTGTGTGTGGTGTGAATCCCACGTGGAGCGAGGAAAAACTCTGAGCTACCTCAACATGGTCGCAGAAGCGCACATACTCGAGGGAGGGGGACCGAACTTTTACCGCGGGGAGAGGAAAATTTCAAGTTGTGGAAGGAAGCAAAATATGTGTGCTTTCGTTTTCAGCGTCGTCGTTGTCGGGGAGCAAAGTGTGGTTGGTGAGGGGAAGTTTGTGAGAATTAACCAGGCAGAAAAGCTTCAGGATCCATAATTGAAAACACTTATTAGAATGTGAATGCTTTGATAAAATCTAAAGCGAAAAGTAGGTTTAAATAATAGTTATTAAGATTTTTCAAACTGCTTTTTTCGGATGAAACACATCTTAGCAATAAAAGAAGTTTGTGTTTAAAAAAATATTAATTTAAAAGAAGATGAATAAAAAAAATCATATTCGTCACAATTTGATGCTCTAAAATTTTAAATGTCATTTTTGATAGTGAGTTTGACAGCGTCTAAAAAATCTTATTTTGAAAATTCTAAATTTTAAAAGAATAGGGATGACATTGACAGATGAGCAATTCTCTGAGATTTCGGTCATTCGATTTTTTGTGTATTTTTTAATCCGACTGAAACTTTTTTGGTGCCCTCGGTATGCCCAAAGAAGCCATTTTGCATCATTAGTTTGTCCATATAATTTTCCATACAAATTTGGCAGCTGTCCATATAAAATGATATGTGAAAATTCAAAAATCTGTATCTTTTGAAGGAATTTTTTGATCGATTTGGTGTCTTCGGCAAAGTTGTAGGTATGGATATGGACTACACTGAAAAAAAATGATACATGGTAAAAAAATTTTTGGTGATTTTTTATTTAACTTTTTGTCACTAAAACTTGATTTGCAAAAAAACACTATTTTTATTTTTTTTTATTTTTTGATATGTTTTAGAGGACATCAAATGCCAACTTTTCAGAAGTTTCCAGAATGGGCAAAAAATCTTTGACCGAGTTATGATTTTTTTAATCAATACAATTTTTTTCAAAAAATCGAAATATTGGTCGCAAAAATTTTTCAATTTCATTTTTTGATGTAAAATTGAATTTGCAATCAAAAAGTACTTAAGTGAAATTTTGATAAAGTGCACCGTTTTCAAGTTATAGCCATTTTTATGTAACTTTTTTCAAAATAGTCGCAATTATTGATTTTTTAAAAATAGTGCCCATGTTTGCCCACTTTTGAAAAAAATATTTTTGAAAAGCTGAGAAAATTCTCTATATTTTGCTTTTTCGGACTTTGTTGATACGACCCTTAATTGCTGAGATATTGCCATGCAAAGGTTTAAAAACAAGAAAATTGATGTTTTCTAAGTCTCACCCAAACAACCCACCAGTTTCTAATGTCGATATCTCAGCAATTAATGGTCCGATTTACAATGTTAAAATATGAAACATTCGTGAAATTTTCCGATCTTTTCGAAAAAAATATTTTAAAAATTTTTAAATCAAGACTAACATATCAAAAGGGCGTAATATTGAATGTTTGGTCTTTTTAAAATGTTAGTCTTGATTTAAAATTTATGAAAATATTTTTTTCGAAAAGATCGGAAAATTTCACGAATGTTTCATATTTTAACATTGTAAATCGGACCAATAGTTGCTGAGATATCGACATTAGAAACTGGTGGGTTGTTTGGGTGAGACTTAGAAAACATCAATTTTCTTGTTTTTAAACCTTTGCATGGCAATATCTCAGCAACTAAGGGTCGTATCAACAAAGTCCGAAAAAGCAAAATGTAGAGAATTTTCTCAGCTTTTCAAAAATATTTTTTTCAAAAATGGGCAAACATGGGCACTATTTTTAAAAAATCAATAACTGCGACTATTTTGAAAAAAGTTACATAAAAATGGCTATAACTTGAAAACGGTGCCTTTTATCAAAATTTCACTAAAGTACTTTTTGATTGCAAATTCAATTTTACATCAAAAAATGAAAGTGAAAAATTTTGCGACCAATATTTCGATTTTTGAAAAAAATTGTATTGATTAAAAAAATCATAACTCGGTCAAAGATTTTTTGCCCATTCTGGAAATTTCTGAAAAGTTGGCATTTGATGTCCTCTAAAACATATCAAAAAATAAAAAAAATTAAAAATAGTGTTTTTTTGCAAATCAAGTTTTAGTGACAAAAAGTTAAATAAAAAATCACCAAAATTTTTTTTACCGTGTAGCATTTTTTTTCAGTGTAGTCCATATCCATACCTACAACTTTGCCGAAGACACCAACTCGATCAAAAAATTCCTTCAAAAGATACAGATTTTTGAATTTTCACATATCATTTTTGTATGAACAGCTGCCAAATTTGTATGGAAAATTATATGGACAAACTAATGATGCAAAATGGCTTCTTTGGGCATACCGAAGGCACCAAAAAAGTTTCAGCCGGATTAAAAAATACAAAAATTAAAATTAAAGAAAAAAGACCGATTCCGTAGAGAACTGCTCAGATATAGTTGCATCCAAAGATTGGACGTAAATACAAATTGAATATTCAAAACTAAACAAACATGTGGTTCACGGATAAAAAAGTGTTCAATTTCGTTTGCATCAACCGGAATTTTAAAGTACTATGACCCCAGAAGCTAGCTCGAAAATTTAAGTTTATTTAGTTATGGTTTAGTTGCTCCAATTTTGGTCTGAAGTTAGTATGGAACTTCAATCAATTTACTATGAAGAATTGTAAGTTTTTACAGTTTATTGGTTTTGATCTGGGGAACAACTTTGTACTACATCGCAAAATGCTAGGAGTTGATCCCGAAAAGATTCAGGTTATTTTTTGAAGTTTATATTTTTTGTCAAAATTTCAATTCATGCTCAAAAAATTAAATTGTGTCTTTTCGGGATCAATTCCTAGCGCTTTGCTATGTTCTTCAAAGTTGGTCTCCGGATCTAAACCTGTAAGAAATGACTTACTTGATTAAATTTTATCGGGTTGAAAAAAACTTGCTAGAAGAAGACTTAAAAAGTGAAAAATAAATAAATTAATTGAAATTCCATTCTAACTTCAAATCAAAACTGGAGCAACTAAACCTTAAACAAATAAGCTCAAATTTTCAGGGTTGCTTCTTGGGTCATAGAACTTTAAAGTTCTGGTTGAAGAAAACGAAACGTTTGTCTTTTTCATATATCTGTAAACCACGGTAATGTAAACTCGTAGGAGTAATTGAAATTGCATTTTCATTAGCAAAAGGAGAACACAAGAAGAATCCCAAAAAAACAATGACGTGGAGAATTTCCCTTATCTAGTGTATCTAAGTATCTAAGTGTAGCTTCAACAGTTCCCATTAATTTGCTGTAATCACCACCTCCAAGCGAAGCGATTTAAATTGTTTACTCATTAATATAGGTGATATTGCAATAAACAATAAAATTTTCAACTCGTCTTTTGCTTTACTTTTTTTTACTTTGAATGCATTCCAATTAGAGTATGCTCCGAGTCGTATTTTTTTAAACCCTTTATTTGATGCAAAGTCTTTTTTAACTTGAACTTTGAACTTTGAATTAAAAAAATATTTGGTTTACATAATATGTTATACATGTTATTTTGTCCGATTTCAAAGAAAGCAAGAAAATTGCGAAATGTGGGTTTGGATTTTTTTTGAGTAGAGACTAGAGCGTCCAATTTCCCGGGAAATCCCGGGAATTCCCGGGAAGATTTAAATTTATTGAAAATTGTTATGATCTTGGTTGTAATTAATATTATGCAACAAAATTGTATAGGACATCAACATTAATGGTTTAAATAAGTGTGAAGATCAATTAACAGCTTGACTGCATGTGAAAAATCATTCAACTACAAGAAAATGTATTTTGGTATTTTTTGATGAGTCATTTTAAACTTGCCTCTGTGACCAGTTTATTGAAATGAGAAAAAAAACCGGTTTCAGCTCTTGAACAAATGGTTAAGCTTTTAAGTGCTGGTTTTACTCCAAACAACCCCATGTTTTCAAATATATGAAGCAAGCTTCAAATATTTACAAGCATAATTCTTTTCTTCAAATTGAAATTTCTTTAGTAATACCTACCAATTGAACTAATTCTTTTTGCCCAAATTCGATTTTCATCTCATTTGATCATGGTAAACAAAAACGTAAAAAAAAACAATTTTAATTTGGAGGTAAGGAGTAAATATTGTTTTGATGAAATAACAACAATCTGTTAAAAGCTTACCTAATTGTAATAATTTAATACTCATTAAGCAAGATCTATTCCCTGTTGCTTCAAAAATTAATATTATCAGAAATAATTCTGATATCATAATTTCTGATAATCTGATTAATTATGTGGGTAATTCTCTACCAACTCACACGAAATCGGGAAAAGTTGCCCCGACGCCTCTTCGATTTGCGTGAAACTTTGTCCTTAAGGGTAACTTTTGTCCTTGATCACGAATCTGAGGTCCGTTTTTTTGATATCTCGTGACGGAGGGGCGGTACGACCCCTTCCATTTTTGAACATGCGAAAAAAGAGGTGTTTTTCAATAATTTGCAGCCTGAAACGGTGATGAGATAAAAACTTTTATGTAGAGCGTCCAATTTCCCGGGGTTACAAAATTCCCGGGAAACGGGAAATTTTCAACAAATTTCCCGGGAAATCCCGGGAATTCCCGGGAAATTTGAAATTTAACAAAAATTATCCTGTTTCTGATTAATATTTTGCAACAGAATTGTATAGAACAGCAACTTCAATGGTCAAAATGAGTGTGAGGATCAATTAATGGTGAATGCTTGTAAAAAAAAATCATGCAACTTTGAGAAAATATATAAACTTTCTAATTTTTTTCTGCTGTCTTTCAAATCGTGCCAAATAAAAGAAAATATCTTGACTTTTTTTATTAGGTCCTATAAATATATGAAAGACAATAGGTTATAGGACCTTTTAAAAAAAACTCTGGATATTATTAATATTTTTGCTGAGAAGGATTTTTTTTAAACCAAATTGTTTGGACAGTGAAAATCTATGCTCCACAACCATAAAAATGCTTTTAAATTTGTCTCAGTGACCATAAAGTTAAACAAAAAAAAATTATGCAAAAATTTTGTTTGTCATTGCAAATAACTTATCTCAGAACAATTATTTTCAACTTGTGAATAAATAAATAATCATTGAATTTACCTTGAAAATCTAATTTCTTGCGTCTTTAACATGAAACACTATTTCATGAAATCACACCTCAAAGTTTTCAAATATTTGGAGCGAGTTTTTGAAATATAGTTGCATTCTTTAGGTAAATTTCATATGATACGAAGTTGTTTTCAAATGGTTTTTCTCGGTTTTATGATATGATTTCAGTTATATGGTAATAAATTAATTACATTAAAGTAATGTTGATTATTTAAAAGTGGTTGAAACTAAACTTAACCAGATTTGTACATATTTAACCCTTTTATGCCCTTGGTACCTGTAATTTCTCGAATACTTAGAAACAAATTCTTCTCACACAAACCTGTAATTAAAAATTTAATTATATCAGTTCAATTTTCATCCAACATGTTCAAGGTAAAAAAAAGTTTAACAAATCTCAATGTTGATCTTGGCCGGAAGATGTAAATATCTTATTTTCAAATGATATTACAACAAAAATCGTTAAAAAAGGTTGTCAAACATAAAATACCGTCATCAGGGGTGACATTGGGTCTGGGGGGTGAGATTGGGTCATACAAATATCAACATTTTTGTATGACCCAATCTCACCCCCCAGACCCAATGTCACCCCTGATGACGGTAGTTTATATTCATTCCATAACAGCGTAATTTTTGTTGTCCAACATATAAGCAAACAATATTCCTAGTGGTGAATGCTCAAGAAGTAAATATTATCTGAATGAAACCACAGACAAATTAAACCTTGACATGAGATTTACAGACAAGCTGATTAGTTCAATATGAACAGTAGATTGAAATAAATAAAATCAAATCAGTTATTATTTTTTGAGTAATTGCAGATTATTATTTTGTCTATAATTTCAAAACATTGGTACCAAAAAGGTAGGGAAATTTATACTTCCACTTGTGTTTCGGGAATTCCCGGGAAATTTACAAATTTCCCGGGAAACGGGAAATATTGTTTTTTCCGGGAAATCCCGGGAATTCCCGGGAATTTTTTTCCCGGGACGGGAAATTGGACGCTCTACTTTTATGTAAAATTAGGCGCCCGATTTGATGGTACTAAGAATTCCGAAAAAAAAAACGTATTTTTCATCGAAAAAAACACTAAAAAAGTTTTAAAAATTCTCCCATTTTCCGTTACTTGACTGTAAAATTTTTTGGATCATGTCATTTTATGGGAAATTTAATGTTCTTTTCGAATCTACATTGACCCAGAAGGGTCATTTTTTCATTTAGAACAAAATTTTTCATTTTAAAATGTCGTGTTTTTTCTTACTTTGCAGGGTTATTTTTTAGAGTGTAACAGTGTTATACAAAGTTGTAGAGCAGACAATTACAAAAATTTTGATATATAGACATAAGGGGTTTGCTTATAAACATCACGAGTTATAGCGATTTCACAAAAAAAAATGAAAAAGTTACTTTTTGCGTTTTTCTTTGTTTCGTCGTACGTGTCTGTCGCGGGTGACTATGAACGGCCATGATCAATGACGACCAACTTCGAAGAGGGGTCGGGGCAACTGCTGTGTGAGTTGGCGGAGAATTACCCATATATAAACCAAAAAATACATTTAATTGAACAAAATCTTGTCGAGTTTGTTCATTTATTTATTTTTTTCAGAGCATTTTCAAAAAATAGTTCCAAAAATTAAAGAAAATGTATGAATCCGCTTGAACTTCGGGAATTTCCGTAAAATGTATTAATTTCCCGGGAAACGGGAAATATTTTCTTTTGGGAAATCCCGAGACGGGAAATTGGACGCTTTAGTAGGGATAAGAATAAACGCAAATTAAAAAAAAAAAAAAAAAAAAAAAAAAAAAAAAAAAAAAAAAAAAAAAAAAAAACAATAAAAACAATAAAAACATAAAACATAAGAAGTAAAGTTTTTCGTAGAACAAAAATTGCTCAAAATGACCTCCTGAACACGATAAAAATAAAAAAATTCGGCAAACAAATTTGGGCAGTAGAGGGTTTAACGCTAGGCATTGTTCGAAGAATTCATCTGATCAAATAGTTTAATGTTTGAGCTCTCCCCTACTGTTAATATTTAATTAATCAGATAATCCGAAAACTTCATGTCAGCATTTATTTTTACATACATTTTGCTTGAAAAAAAGAAACTATTACACTTTAGGTAGGCATTTTGAAGAATTATTGCTGTCATATTTGAAAAAGCGATATCAACTCTTTCCCGTCAAATTAACCAAATTGAAATTTTTCAATGATCATGAGTAAATTGGATAAGAATTAAAAAGGTATTATTAAATAATTCAATTAGGATTAGTAAACACTCGGATTCAGATCGCAAAAATTGGCCCACTCAATTTTCTTAAAATTATTCCAAAATTTTTAATGTTATTCATATTTTGATTTTTTTAATCACTCAAGTTTTATCTGATTATTTTTGGCCTGAATTATGTTCAATTGAACATACGTGATTTCAAAGATGAAAATTGATTAGTACTCTAAAAATTGACAACTATTTTAGTCATCAAGATGAATGCCTTTGTTTCGCACAATAAATTTCAAAGAGTTTCTACATATTTATCACCAGATTACTGCCTAATTTAGGAAAAAGTTTGGAGAAACGACACAATCGTTTCGCCACAAATCACTCCCATTTCTTTCCCGGTGTTCCCTTCATCAGGCCCGCTTCAGCCAAAACGAATTAATCAGGCTCGCAGTGCGTCGAACGACTCCATAAAAAAACAAGTTCCAAGTGCGTGTGTTTCGAAAACATCTCACATGTCGACTGTTTCGGCTTCCATCAGAGGCATCCCAAAAGCAGCAGCAGCAGCAAATTGCCTCCCAATTTAAGCCAGATTAATCGCAGTCGATCTTGGGGGCTAATAAAACTCAACAGAGATTTAAACGTTTTACTGCCACAGAGCCGCCCACATTTCTGCCAAGGACGACCAAGCCGGCAAAAAAATCTGCCAGAAATCGCATCCACACGATCTGACATCCCCTTCCGGGGACCACTTCCGCCATCCTCGTTAGGAGGAGCATTTATCCTCCGATTGTGTGACACGCAGCATCCTGGGGACCAACCTTGGGAGGGAGACACGACAAAAAAAAAAGATAAATTTTTATCTTTGTCACCGGTGTCCTGTCCCTGTCCCCCCTTTTGCCACAGCTCTCTGGGCCGGAAAATGAGAATGCCAAGGTTTCATCCGGCTTGCATTATCATACGAGATAAATGTACGACATGTGGTTTTGCTTTCTCCGTCACCGGGGTGACTCTTTTGTTTTGTTTAGGAGAAAGTGTTGGATTTGATGAAAATATTATTTTGAAGATATATGTTTGCTAATTTTTCACTTTCGTGAAGTTAAATTGGTTGGACGATAGTGTTTTTCCCCAACGTGACCAGCCATCAGAGTGTATTAACAAAATCGATTTTCCAGCAAGGCATTTTTTCAATTCCATTTGGGGTCCTAAACAACTCCCCAAAGATCGGGAATGACTTGACTTGTAGAGCAGCTTCCAAAGCATGCGAATATGAATCCGGGTTTAGTACAGCATGCAACGTGAATTTTATGATTGTCAAAATTGAATAATAAGGTTTTTCCCATACAAATTCCCATAGTAAATTGAATCGTTTTGCACAAAGTGAGAACTAAACCAATCGTTCCCAAACTTTGGGAAGATTTTTAGAACCCCAAAAGAAACTGATAAATTCCTAAAAAAAATGTAATGTAATTTTCAACTGACGATATCTCAGAAACTATTGGTCTGATTTCAAATGTTAAAAAATGTAGACCTTTCCAAAAGTAAAGCTTGATTTTAAAATTTTGAAATTATTTTTATTGATATAAGATCAGAATATTTCACAAAAAATTTCATTTCTTTACATTTTCAAAGTCTCAGACACATTTTTTATAAAATTATCTCGGCATTCCATAAATATTATTTTTCAAATCATTCTTTCAAGAAAAAGCGGAAATTTTCGTATTTTTGGCAGGTTAAACACTCGACCCTAATTTCGTGAAATTTTCTTATTTTCGCTATTTAAACAACTTTTGTTTTGCAAAACTTTATATAGAAACATGCTTGCTCACTTCCTATTCAGCTATTAATCACTAGATTTCAGTTGAAAACGCTTTTTATGCGCTGTAATTGAACGTCAAAGTGCTGATATGCCAACAATAGAGGCACGATGGAGTTAGATGCTTTTCCCCTATTTTGAAAAAAAAAACAAAAGAAATCTAAATTGTATACTTGAAAGTAGATGGGTTATTCCAGGTCAACTGAGTACACTTTTGGACTCGACCTTCACCGATTTGGACCAAACTTGGAGGGAACGTGCATCTATCGATAGTTAACAGAAATCCCAAGTTTGGTGCTGATTGGACCATCCCTCTATTTTTGGCAACGCCCTCTTTTTTGACGATTTTCTAAAAAACTTTTTTTTCTTTTAATCATAACTTTGCAACTATTTGAGCAAAAGACTTTCTACAGGTTGCATTTTATAGAAAATTGTCCAAGGAATTTGATAAAAATAAAATTTTAACCCTTAAATGCCCACTAATATTATATTTTAACGTTTTAAGTATTCAAATTCAGTTTTGACCAATTCCTTGTATTTTTATTTGTTTTATTTATCACCATCGTGTTCCCCGGACAATTTTACATAACAATCAATGTAAACCTCAAACTAATATTACCTATTGGCGAGATACAGCGACTTTATTGAAAAAAGTTTGATTTTGCGCAGCACTTGGAAGTACATGGTGTACTTTCCAACAAAAAGGGATGAATCCCGCATAGTTCGGTTTTTATATGTGAGAAACTTATTTCGGATTTGAATTCATAGGACAGAGTGCAGCGCAAAATCAAACTTTTTTTTTTCAGTAAAATCGCTGTATCTCATCAATAGTTCATTTATGTTTGAGGTTTACATTGATTATTATGTAAAATTGTCCGGGAAACACGATGGTGATAAAATAAAACAAATAAAAATATAAGGAATTGGTCAAAACTGAATATTAATACTTAAAATGTTAAAATACAATATTAGTGGGCATTTAAGGGTTAAATTTTATTTTCATCGAATTCCTTGGACAATTTTCTATAAAATGCAACCTGTAGAAAGTCTTTTGCTTAAAAAAGGTGCAAAGTTATGATTTAAAGAAAAAAAAGTTTTTTAGAAAATCGTCAAAAAAGAGGACGTTGCCAAAAATAGAGGGATGGTCCAATCAGTACCAAACTTGGGATTTCTGTTAACTATCGATAGATGAACGTTCCCTTCAAGTTTGGTCGAAATCGGTGAAGGTCGAGTCCAAAAGTGTACTCAGTTGACCTGGAATGACCCAGATACAAATTGAAAAAGGCAAACAAATTAAAAAGATTGTTCCTAAGTTTTTGATTACAAATTTGAGTTTGCTTTAAAAATTATTTTGAATAGATTTTCATAAAAAAAAATTTGTGGATATTTTCAAATCGATCGGAAAATCCCTTTTCAAGATACAGAATATCATATACATATTTACTAGGGTGTTTCAGCCAAACAAAAAAGTTCTCAGAATCAGGCAAACCGAGGTCCCCCTTGTAGAGGATACCCATAGGGACTCTCATGCCAAATATCAGCCCATTTGGTTGAGAATTGGCCTGTCCCCAGCGGTTTAAAGTTTACATGTAAATTACTATGGGATTTTTATGCTTTTCGTTCAATCGTTCCTACAGGTCTGGGGACAGCATGGATTCACTCGAAATAAAGACAGGTGTGTAGGGGATGGTCCAATGAACACATTCCAGAAGGAATTAGGGTTGTCCATTCTGTCCCCAAGGTGCGCATTGGATCGACGTCCGGTGTCTCCAGAATCAACGATTCACCCTTCAAATGTACGCATTGTCCTTAGTATGCTATGACGGCTAAGTGAAAATTACGACGCCCTATGTCAGGCGGTGAACACGTGGAGAAGCATCGATTGCATTATTATTACAAAATCATCATATTACGTTATTTAGAATAACTCAAATTGTTGCAGGAACATCAATAATTGTAATTTTATTACTTTAAAGAATGTTTCTGAGCCAAAACTTGAGTGTATGCTCTGCCACGTGTTCACCTTCTGACATGAGGCGTCCGTAATTTTCACCCAGCCGTCATAGCATACTAAGGACAATGCGTACATTTGAAGGGTGAATCGTTGATTCTGGAGACACCGGACGTCGATCCAATGCGAACCTTGGGGATAAAACGGACAACCCTATTTCCTTCTGGGATGTGTTCATTGGACATCCCCTACACACCTGTTTTTATCCGAGTGAATCCATGCTGTCCCCAGACCTGTAGGAACGATTGAACGAAAAGCATAAAAATCCCATATTAATTTACATGTAAACTTTAAACCGCTGGGGACAGGCCAATTCTCAACCAAATGGGCTGATATTTGGTTTGAGAGTCCCTATGGGTATCCTCTACATGGGGAACCTCGGTTTGCCTGATTCTGAGAACTTTTTTGTTTGGATGAAACACCCTAATATTTACATACCCATTTTGTAGGGTATTTGTTGATATTTTGGGCTTTGAACCTATTTTGGGTCTACGAAAGTTAATTTAACGAAATTGAGCATTTTACCAAATCTGACAGGAATCTGCCACTTGAGAATGATTCGTGCTGTAATTTTCTTCATTTTGGTGGGCAAGAATAATTCACTTTTTCCTTTTAAATTAGAAATAAAGCAATAAATATATTACTCTTCACTTTTTTCTTAGCAAATTGCTACTTGCCCATTAGGTCCAAAATATTCACCACTTTTGCTTACCGCTTCTTGGCACTCAGCATCACGGCGTTCATCGCTCAGCACAGAGCCGTCCCCTGAATCTCCAACCACCGGCAATATTTTTTTATTGATGGGTAGCACAATCCCGTTGCAAAAACAATCACTGAACTGCCACCAAATCAATAAAATAACTGATTAAAGTTACTTCGTCTATCTCCATCTTGACACTTCTAGAAATTGTGACAGTGTGTGTGTGCTTTTCACAAGTTACAGTCTTTCTTGCATATTACGGGCTTGTTGTTTGGCTACGCAGCAAATGTTTAATTATGTTTAAAACTCGTAAATAATGATATAAATCATGTCCAAGCTAATTATGCACGTAATGCAAAGGAAATCAATCATTCTAATGTTGATTTGTGGCTTAAAACATCACAATTATTTAGCATATTTGTAGAACGAATTTGTGCGGCTGTACTGTACGAGCTGGGGCTGAACCGTACGTCAAAAAAGTTCGCCACGTGCTTCGAGATTTCAACCAATCAGAAGGTAGACGACAATATACAATACAAATGTTTTTGTTAAAAATGTGATCAAGTAAGAGCATTAGCATTAAAAAAACTAATTATTCATGTTATATAAGCAAGGCTGCCTATAGCAGCCTTTGAGAATAAATCAAATTGAAAGTGCGCTCGGCTTAGTAGGCCCAAAATAGTGACAAATACCCTATGTCCAGCCCCCAAAATTGTATGAAGACTTGTATGGAAAAAACGAATGAGCCAAATTGCTTCTTTTGACATCGGGAATGCATGGATAATGTTTCATCAAAATAGGAAAAAATCAAAGAAAATTCGATTTGCGAATTCGTGCAAATTATTTTATGTACGAAAATGTTCAAAGTTCTTGCATTTATACAACAAAATTAGGGTGAACGTGCAATCGACTAAGGGTACTCGACTGCAACTTGAAATTATGTGTAATAATATTTAAAACTTTTACGATTGAAGTCGATGGATCAACAGTGTGCTTTATGCTTTTTTTAATCCAAGTATGGGTCATCCTTTTTGTCAAAAGTTTACAAATACACATAATTTTTCGATAGCTTGTATAAGTGTATGTTACAATAACTTGTAGTTTCATCTCAAAAACAGATAGCATACACAAAACGCACTGTAACACTTAAAAAATTACAATCTAAAAAAAATCATTTTTTCATTGGACTATTTACACATAAAATTTTATTAATTCCTTTGGAAAATTCTCATGTTCGGAAAAAAACTCATGTTTTCAATAAAAAGTAAACATGTGGTTAAAAAAACTACTTTTTTCAATGTTCCATCAATTTTTCCATATGAACTTTTACCAACTTGTAATAGCTGAAAAGATGACATTTGAAAAGACTCATTTAATCAATTTTTTTCCTGAGTCTAACAAAGCAACACCTTCAACTTTGTCGAAGATACCAAATCGATCAGAAAATTTATGAATATTTCAATAGCATTTGATCAAGACAAAATGTCTCCTTTGTCATACATAAAGTTTCTTTGAAATGATGTTTCCTGCGTTGATATTCATATTTAGCACGTTTGGGCCCGATCAAAAATATTTAAAATTTTCGTGAATTTCCAAAAAAATGCACATTCGATAATTTCTTTTCCTCATTACAATCCTCTTTTATTACCCAAAGATTGTTAAACAACTGTGCTGTTGTGTAATGCATTTCGAAACAATATTTGATATCAAAAGTTTAAATCACGGCTTGTAAATTCTATTCATTTGCCAAATCAAATTACATACTTTGAAGTATTTTGTGGGAGGCTATTGTATTTTCTAAAATGTTTTGTCTTCAAATACTGATCTAGATAAAGGTACACATTTCAGAAAATAGAGAAACAAAATCTGTGCAATACCATTAAGATGATTGAAATTACATTTTGATAAATAAGTAAAAAATAGTTACAAAATCATTTGTCTTTTGACCATAACTATATTAATTCAAAAAGACATGGTGACCTATTGTAATGTAAAATTGTGAAAATAAACTCAGGAAAATTAGTGTACATTGTAAAATAATTAGTTTTAAATTTTTTTGATTTATTAATTAAGTTCAGTTTATTTTTTTTTTTTTAATATAAACACCTAATGATAAAGTCAATGAATAAAAATCTCATTCGTAGATGACTTTAGCATGACTTTTTATCCACGTTCTATCTCACTCTCACACACAAAAACACACACAGACACACGTATCCGAAGCTAGGCATAAAAAGCCAATCAAGAATTGAAGAATGCCACCAGAGCTGATTGCTTGCCTGGGGCTTTTATCATATTGCCCGTGCCGTAAAAAAGGATAGAATTTGCAGCTGTGATGTATGAATACAATGAGAATTTAGGCGTTTGAATCAACTAATTTGTAGAAATCATTTGATTATTTTTAAATATTTTTATTTGTTCATGTTGAGTCATAAAGCCAAAAAAGTGTTTGGCTTAATTGCTTCAATTTTAAATTGATTT
Organism: Culex pipiens pallens; assembly: GCF_016801865.2. Lineage (NCBI taxonomy): Eukaryota > Metazoa > Arthropoda > Insecta > Diptera > Culicidae > Culex > Culex pipiens. Next base: position 212,675 of record NW_026292824.1, read on the forward strand.
AAAAAATGAACCAGTTAAAAACATTTTTACAGAATCCATTCTAATCTAAATTGTCTGTGCCGTTGCCAAAATAAGTCCGCCGCTCATTAAAATGTTTTTCCATCCGGCAAAAGGTTACCGACCTTCCCTTGGGATTCCAGTCCCGCCGATTTACGTCCGCTGGAAAACAGAGCCTCAAGTTACCCACGGGAAACTTGACAACAAGCGGCAGCTGAAAGTAAGAAATGTTGTCAGATTTTTTTTTTCAGGGGTCATTTTTTTTAGAAATGCTCGAAATAAAACAGTTTAGTGAAAAAAAATTAGTTAGAATAAATTTTTAATTTTTATGAGTGCCCCTATTTGTATTACTGGCAACACTGTTCCCTTTCTCTCGTAACAGTTTGCCACGTGTGCCCCGCCGTTGTTAATATTCCGAGAATGTTTTCGTGCTGTGATTTAAATTTTTCCACTGTTCCACCCGCTGGCATCCATTTATAGCAGGGTCGGGCTCGTGTTACACAATATCACCCCCGCCCCCCCCCCCCCTTGCTCCAGCTAAGTACCCCGGGTTCCGCAAATCTTCCTCCACCCTTGTTTAACCATAACCCACTTTCTTCGCACTAATTGAGTTACATTTTTGTGAGCCGGTTTTCTCCCCTTTCCAACGGATGTGGAATTTTTCACGAAAGCTAGGCGGGAGAAACTCTTTCCGGAAGAGTTTGCCGACTTTTAAGGAGAGACGGATTTTTTCCCCGGAAAAATGGAGCTGAGATTTTTCTTTTTGAGATTCCTTTTCTTTGGCACTCGAGCAACGTGTGGTGCTTCAAGCATGGTGTCGACATTTAAGAAATACTGGATACACTTGGAAATGATTGTGAATTTCAAAGCAGGATTGAGAGTTTTGAATAGTAGCAAAATTATTGTTGATTGTTGATTGCACATTTCAAATCAACAGTTCATCAAAATAGTTCGTTTCTTTTAAAATATTACACAGAAAACCCGATCCACGAAGCCCAGAAGTAACGCTTCCGCCTCGTAAGCGGTAGATCGGGGTTCAAATCCCGGCTCGGACCAACACAACTGGTGATCTTTTCCCTTCTGGATTCGATTGCTTAGTTAAGGGAAGGTAGTGTATCGTCACAAGCTAGACCTTATCAAGACACCTTAGGAAGACAACCTATGGAATTTTAACATTAACCTTAACATGTTAACATAAAGTTGATTAATAATCTTTCGCTTTGTAAATGCCGGCCCCGATACTCTTCACGGGTAGTCCCCACAGGAACAGGGAAAGATTTGCTTACTTTACTTACTTACACAGCGAAAAATGATAGTAATATTCATCACGAAATTGGAAAAATGTGTTATATTACATCAGGAATTGGTGAATATTCATCAGGTTCACATTTTTACTTATTTTTAAGCAATATTACTCAAAAAAGAGGTTATATTCAACCAACAAAAATTTCAACCTTCCAAAATTCAACTTTTTTTCTGTCTATAACGACGTTCTGATGATTATCAAGAACGTTTTGCTTTACTGAAATTGCCTAAAATCGGTAAAGGTATTTTTAATGTTGCCTCAAATCATTATAAAACTTTTTTTTTGACTAATAAAACTTTTTAAAATGAAAATTCTCCTTTGATTTTAAAATAATCTTCAAAGTACTTTTCTCATTTTTTTAAACTAGAAGCTTAAGTGAAAAAAATATTTTTTTGCTTAATTTTTATTTTATCAGAAAACTTTGTTTTCAAAAAAATCATAACTAGGCGGTGAATTTTTTCTCCATACTTCTCTATTTCTCAAAATTTGCGATTGTTTGTCCCCTAAAACATATACATATAAAAATATGGATTTTGAGTAAATGATTTTTTTTTTGTGCTATAAAAAAGATTATTTAAACATTGGCAATATTTTTCCTCGTACCTACATGTTTTCCGAAGACGATCAGAAAGTTCCCTCAAAAGACACAGATTTTCGAATATTTACGTACCATTTTTGTATGGACAGCTGCCAAAATTGTATGGGTGAATCAACGAAACAAATTGGTTTCTTTGGTTATAGGAAAGGACCCCACAATGTTTGAGCCAATTTAGAAATAATAAATAAAATCCATTTCCCGTTTGGTCAAGCATTGCTCATATAGAGCAATTCCAGCTCAAATCAGGAATTTTTCTGGTACTTTTGTACCCGACCCTCTCCGATTTCAATGAAACTTTTTAGACATGTTATCCTAGGCCTATATAAGCCATTTTTGTGTATATGGAGCCAGTTGCACTCGATAATGACATTTGAGAAGGGCGTAAGTTATTTAAATATTTTTGTATTTCGTAATTTAAATATTGCTGTATCTCGAAGCCGTTGCATCGTATCAAAAAGTGGTCAAAGACAAACTTGTAGGAAATTGGACGGGCTTTCTGTTAAAAATACACTGAAAGAAAAATACACGCCACTTCTATGAGAATTTTCAATTTTTATGTTTAAAAGCTAAATTTAAAGGTGATGTCACGATTTTTTTTCGTTCAAAATTTTTGAGGAAATAGCCTAAGATGTATCAAAAAGACTCACGAAAAATGCAGGATGGTATGTCTCTCCTAAAAAAATACAAAAATCATTTACTAAAACTGTTTTTTTGAAAAGTGGTCTAAACGTCAAAATTTTCAAAAACCGATAGTGGGAATCGATTCCCCAGACAATTTTACATAAAAGTCTCCATATTGACCATTGTCCTATGTCCAATCCTTGTGAAGATACAGCGATTTTAAAAATAAAAATGTTGAAAAAATAGGTTTTTTGGTGGTTTTTGGCAATTTCTATATGACAGACTTGATTTTTCAGTCTCGTAAATATTTTTAACGGAAAGCTCGTCCAATTTCCCATAAGTTTGCCTTTGACAGCATTTGAATTGGATGTATGGGCTTACAGATATAAGCTTAATTACTTTGCTCATAACTGAAAAGAGTATATTTTTTTCAGTGTGGTAGAAACCGGGATAGTAAATAAGCTTACGTAAATATTAAAACGAGTCAAATTGAAAAGCTGTCAAAGGCAAACTTATGGGAAATTGGACGAGCTTTCCGTTAAAAATATTTACGAGACTGAAAAATCAAGTCTGTCATATAGAAATTGCCAAAAACCACCAAAAACCCTCAAGGATTGGACATAGGACAATGGTCAATATGGAGACTTTTATGTAAAATTGTCTGGGGAATCGATTACCACTATCGGTTTTTGAAAATTTTGACGTTTAGACCACTTTTCAAAAAAACAGTTTTAGTAAATGATTTTTGTATTTTTTTAGGAGAGACATACCATCCTGCATTTTTCGTGAGTCTTTTTGATACATCTTAGGCTATTTCCTCAAAAATTTTGAACGAAAAAAAATCGTGACATCACCTTTAAATTTAACTTTTAAACATAAAAATTGAAAATTCTCATAGAAGTGGCGTGTATTTTTCTTTCAGTGTATTTTTAACAGAAAGCCCGTCCAATTTCCTACAAGTTTGTCTTTGACCACTTTTTGATACGATGCAACGGCTTCGAGATACAGCAATATTTAAATTACAAAATACAAAAATATTTAAATAACTTACGCCCTTCTCAAATGTCATTATCGAGTGCAACTGGCTCCATATACACAAAAATGGCTTATATAGGCCTAGGATAACATGTCTAAAAAGTTTCATTGAAATCGGAGAGGGTCGGGTACAAAAGTACCAGAAAAATTCCTGATTTGAGCTGGAATTGCTCTATATAAAAAAATCAATATAAAAAGCAACATTATGGCAAGAATTTCAAATTATCAAAGATTTTAGTAAAAAAAACCTATTTTCTAATTACAAAAAAAAATACAAAAAAAAATGCAAATGCTGTGTTATTTTAATATATTTAGGTAGCAATTCAGTTTGTATTCTGTTCAGTACTCTCATTTTCATAAAGTTCTTTATTAAAAAGATCATCTCAAGATTTTTGTTTTTTCATGAGTTTGGAGCAAACAGATTTGCAAAATGCTAAAACAGTTATGACATCTTCGAAAACTTGTAAACTATTTTAAATTATGGGTGCTCCATTTGATTTGAATACAAATCGAAAACTAAACCATTTTATTCTGAAAATCATTCAATTTGCTTCACAAGTATTTAGAAAAAAACAATTAACAATTGAGTAATACTCTTGGTTAATGCAAAAAAAAAGTAAGAGTCTTTTAAATTTTGAATTTTTTGATTTGTTTGAAACTTTGCCATTAATTTCTTATGTCCAAAAATGTCATAATGCATCATTGATTTCCTCATACAAACACTGTTCATAATAACGTGTTTTTAAAAATCTGTTAGAAAACACAAAGAATTTGCCTAATTTTAAAAAAGCTTCTATTCTCGTCCATTTCTGAATTTGAAAGTTACGTCCAGGACTTTGAAATTCAGTTTTTTCTTCGTAAATATAACGTTTTCTCCCTTTAAACTTGATCGTGTGGTGTTGAAAATATTTTTTTAAAGTCCAGCCAATTTTGCATAAGAATGACCCTATGGACGTTTGTTGTGACTTCTTAAATGTGGAGATTTTCCTTAAAAAAGAAACAGAAAAAAAGAAAAAAAAGGGTCATCCTATTGTAAAATTGGCTGAAATTTTCGAAAACAAATACTTTCAAAGGCTCACGATTATAATTCAGGGGGGAAAAATAAAAAAACGGGTAAAAAAGGTCAAAATCATTATTTTTTCATTTTTTTTTTTTGTGAAATTCTGATAACTACTAAAGATTGCAAACCCCTTATTTTCATACATCAAAAATTTTGTTTTTGTCTGCTTTAAAACTTTGTACTGCCCATGTTCGCATAAATGTCCCATATGCAAAAACAGCAACTTGAGAAAAACGCATCTGAAGTTTGTTCCACACATAAGGCTACGTGTTGAGTTTTCGCGAAAAAAAATGGATTTCTTCCTGGTTTCTAGAACAAAGAACTAGATGTTGTAGGCTTTTCTGAAAGAGCACACGATTTTGAACCAAACTGCATCAGTAACTCAAAAACGATGAAAATGCATATGGGACATTTATGCGATCAGGGGCAGTGTAGAACATTATTACACTAAAAAAAATTACCCAACATAGTTACAAAAATAAACAAGTAATTTTAAATTGAACGTTTTTGTTTTCTAAATAAAAAAATGGACCTTCTGGGTTATTTTAGATTCGAAATGTAATTAAATTAACAATAAATGACATTTCTCACGATTTTTAACAGTTATGTAACTAGAAATGGCAGCGATTTTAAAACTATTTTTTACCTTTTTCAGACGAAAAATACGTTATTTTCGGAATTTTAATTACCCCTTAAAATCGGGCGTCCAATTTCTACTAAAGTTCCTTTGACAGCAAATTTCTATCTCTTTACGGTTTCAAGCCTCAAATCACTGAAAAACGCGTTCAAGTAAAAATGCGAAAACAGGCTGATGGCCAAAATTTCAGACAATCCATAAAGGGGAAAGTTTTCAGCCTGATCAATGCAGATTTGGAGATTGTTTTGAAAAATGGTTTCACTCAAAAATGGGTCACTTTGTTTAAGAAAATTGCCGAATCTGTTCCGATTTGGCTAAAATTTTAAGCAGTGCCATATTGTGATCCAAAGAGAAGCCTACTTTGATTGAAAAATAAAAACGATTTTTTTAAAACAATTTTCAAACATGACGAAAAACTAAAAACCCTTTGACCGATAGGCTCCCCTGCATAATCTGCCACGGCCTTTTTTTGGCCTATCCGAGGTACTTTTTGCAAAACGTATCGTCATCACCAAACTATGTAATTTGAAAGAGATAAAAAATTTTATGTAAGGTTATGCCTTATAATTGATTTTAATTAGTCCTCAAATGTACGTTTGAATAACTTTCAAAATTGTAGTTTAGATAAATTTGAGTGTTCGTTGAATCAAAATAAATTATTTTTTCAAATCAATGAATTTTGTTACACAGTAAACATTTTGTAAACATTTTGTAGAGCAGGGATTTCTCCAGTTCAATTTTGAGTCGACACCATGCCACTTGGCGCGGAGAATCCTTCTACATTATGATAATAATGATAACGAAATAATACTCTGTGTAGTGTCTTTTGCCCAAGAAAAACACGGTCACGCCATCCGGAATTTCGAGATTTTCACGGCGCGATAGTTTTTCCTTTGAGGCAATAAAAAAGATCATAAAAGGAGAGAGACATGCTGCGAGAGGAGTGCATGAGTAATATTTGCCAACGGCTTCGCTCTTTTTCCTTCCGGGAAAATCTCCGAAAGGAAGAATTTATGTTTTCATTATGGCCTCCGGGCTTCGAAGCGTGGAATTTTGTGCTACGGGGGAGATTTCACGCTTCGAGGGGGGTTCTGCACTGCGTAAAATAAGGTCATGAAGGGGATCACATACATGCATTTATGGAGCAGCAGCAGCTCTCCCCGGGTGGGGGTGTTTTGTTTGGTGCCTGGCCGGAAGCCGAAATATTTAATAACTAAACATGACACGATGCGGCGACATCGGATTACGTGGTTTTTTCGGGGGGGGGGGAGGGGGTAACTGGGCGGTGAAATGTACAGTGGGGTGAATTGTAACGGGAGTGCAATTGTAACAATCAAAGCTATATATTTTAACACTTTTGGTTGAGATTTCTATTACTTACTTCAAGACTTATTTTTTCCGACACTAACCAAGACTTTTTCTAGAGGTAAGTATGGAATTGTCAAATATTTACCAAATATTGAGTGACATTCCAAAATGTCTCCAACCTACAGTGATAAACCCAACTATCTGTTCCAGCAGCTTTCCTCGCCAGCTTAGCGTGATCTCTATTTCATTAATAATGTAGTGCAATCCTGGAGTGACTATCCCCGAGGACAATACCGGACCCAATCCCTTTGCAACCCTATTGGGCCAAATATTGCTATTGTGCCCCCCTCTGGGTTATTGTTCGCAGCCCAAATCCACCAACCTTCCCCTTCTAGTTGTAAATATTAATGCTGCCTACTTTGTGTGCATGGCCGCATCTCACCAACGGAATCAGTTCATTAGCTCTCCCTCCTATTAATAGGGTCGTCTTTCGCCCCAACATAGAGATATTATTAATGTATTTTATTGTCGTCGAGATTGTCGGGTGTGACACCCAGTATGGATATTCGTAGGAGGAACGACGCCTCGGAGAACGACGCCTAATGGATCTGTTTTTGGCGCTGAAAAGCTCAGCTTCCAAAGATGAACGGTGCCACGATAAAGTTTGGCCCATAAAGTAGGACCTTTTTCGGTGGGACCTTGGCCAGAGGATATTAATTAAGATGAGGGATTGGGGGGGGGGGGGGGGGGCACGGTTGTGCACTTTTCGGAGGAGTTTAACGGTTGTCTAGAGCTAATGGTATGTGCAGGAGGGATTTCTGAAAATAAGAATTTCTGAAAGAGACATTTTAGTTTGAGGGAACAAACAAGACAACATTTATAGCTTGCATTCTTATCTATTGACTACACCCAAAGTTAAAGAACGAGGGGATAGTCCTCACGAAAAGAAACGTGAGGAAAGTGCTATTTTGCGAGAGTATAGTCCACTCGCGTGTTCATCCGTTCATTGGAACAGTTCATCCTATTGAGTGGCTTATATGGACAAATGACCACCACTTAGTCACCGAACCATGGTGGCCCATACGGCAAAGGCACGGTTCAATATGCCGAAGGTCTTGGGTTCGAGTCTCGGTACCGGTTCTTTTATTTTTTTGATAAGTGAACTTTTTTTGAAAATGAACCATGAGTAAAGTACTCACGGTAATTTCGGGATTTATCCTCTCCGTCCGCACACAGTACCATTTTACTACCGAATCATGCTCTTTATCCTCTCGTATGCCGATGCCCAGTTCTGAGTGTAGGAGCCCAGGGCGGTGAAGTCCTTGTAGTTAAAAGGAAGACACTAGTGGTTGGTACTAGCAATGGTGGCCGACAGCTATAAAGTCGACTTCGTTTTTTCGTTTCTCAATCTGTCAAATATATAAGAATAAGAGTTTTCGTTGAAAAAATAATTCTTACACCCAGAACTGGGCATCGGCATACGAGAGGATAAAGAGCACGATTCGGTAGTAAAATGGTACTGTGTGCGGACGGAGAGGATAAATCCCGAAATTACCGTGAGTACTTTACTCATGGTTCATTTTCAAAAAAAGTTCATTTATCAAAAAAATAAAAGAACCGGTACCGAGACTCGAACCCAAGACCTTCGGCATATTGAACCGTGCCTTTGCCGTATGGGCCACCATGGTTCGGTGACTAAGTGGCGGTCATTTGTCCATATAAGCCACTCAATAGGATGAACTGTTCTAATGAACGAATGAACACGCGAGAGGTCTTTACTCTCGCAAAATAGCACTTTCCTCACGTTTATTTTCGTGAGGACTATCCTCTCGTTCTTTAAATTTGGGTGCATATTTACCCTCAGAAATTTTAGAGCGCCCGCCGCGGGATTCGAACCAACAACCTCTGGATTGTGAGTCCAGTGCGCGGTCCGATTGATCCACACGGGCGAGACGCCGTGACAGATTGAGAATCCGGTCCTAAATCAGTTTAATTCGTTGATTTTCACTTTTTCAACTTTTTATTTTGTAAAACTTGTGATGGAAACTTGCTAGCTCACTTCCTACTGAGATGTTTCTCAATTTCAGTAGAATCGACTTTGAGAAGCTGTGATTGAACGAAAAAGGGCTGATATGCTAACGACAGATGTTCGTTGGAATGACATGCTCAGTAGTCGTGTTTTGAATATTGGGCATTTTATTTCAAATTAAACTTGAACATATGGCAGTATTCTTTGAGTGTTCCGTTTTGTAAAGTGAAAATATTGAAATATCTGTTTAGAACATAAGCCGAGTTCTTGACAAAATATTTTGCTGATTTTAGGCCATTGTACGTATTTTAGCATGTAAATACAGTCCAAACTCGAAAATCCAAAGGCCTAGGAATATTTTCATATTGGATAACCAAAACTTCGGATAATCGAATCACGGAAAAAAAATTTCGCTGTCTTATTTTTGATTGATGACTCATAAACTACTCTAAAGTAATTGGGAGTTTTTAAATCCAAGATGACGGCTGAAATGGCTGTGATTGAATAATTAAAAAAATAATTATGTAATTTAATAGGCAATCAACTATTCAGATCTGATTAAAATGGAATTGCAAAATTAGAATTACAGGAAATAAATTTAAAAAAAAACACGCAAAAAAAATTTGATGATGATTTAATTATCCGGATTGAATGATTGAAACTTCAGATAATCAAGTCTGGACCATAAAGAATTTCTAAGCCTGGCTTTTAAAATTTATAGAAAAGGGTTATAGAAGGCATTTCTTTTATTTATTTATTTATTTCTTTCAATAATTTGTATGATAAAATTCAGATTTTATCGAATAAAGTAGTTAATGCATTAAGTTGAATAATAATGATTTTTCAGTACAATTAAACTTCTGCTCTGCACTGCCGAGTTGGATAACCACGACAACTACTGAAAAAAATCGAGCTGCAAACATTTTTTTTAATTCCGAAAAAACACTTTAAATCAAAAGTATCGAAAATAATTTCTTTTGATTAAAATGCTGAAATTTATTTTTTTTTCAGCTTTCAAATGAGTGCTTTAAGGAACGGTTTAGCTCTGTTAATTTGATGTGGAATCGTAAAACGGAATGCACTTTTGGATTCTCTGGGCAGTTTTTTACTAGAAGAAACTAAAATAAGTTTGTAAATAACAAATACTGTTTTTGAAACATAATTTTAAAAAATCTCCAAATTTATTGGCATTTTAAGTTGAATAAATTCCATATAAAAAGGGAAAACTATTCATTGGTACTTCGAATTCAGTTTACAATGCAATATAAATCGACAAAATATCATAACAAGGGTTACTGAACTTTAACAATTTCCAGGTGATCATGGGAAATTTCAGAGAAATTCCATTAAATTTGTAAATTTTCTCAAAAAAATGCTTTAATTAACAGCATTTAACAAAAATTTCATCCTTAATGCTAATTTCGTGAACATTTAATCAGTTTTCAATAACAAGCCATAGTTTAAACACTAGAATGAAAAAAGTGTTTTAAAATGCATTTTACACTGGTTCAAAATGTAAAATTTTACGAAAACAAGAATTTTAGCGAATCAAAGCTTTTTGCGGTACTTAACATAGAATTTTTTTTACAATTCTAACGAATTTTCAACTACACTAAACATGCTAAAAATGATTCTAAACGCAGGTGATTGCATTTTAAATTTATTTCGGCTGATTGCACTTAAACTTTTTTTTTAATTTTGAAGATTTTTGAAAAAAATATTTTGTTTTGCCCCTCATATTTCAGGTCGATTTTGAAGGTGGACAAAAACTTCAAATTAAATTCGTACCAGCTACGTAGCCCAGTGGTAACGCTTCCGCCTCGTAAACGGTAGATCGGGGTTCAAATCCCGGCTCGGACCAACACAACTGGTGATCTTTTCCCTTCTGGATTCGATTGCTTAGTAAAGGGAAGGTAGTGTTTCGTCACAAACTGGACCTTATAACGACACCTTAGGGAGGCGAGCTATGGAATGTTAACATTAACCTTTACATGTTAACATTAAGTTGAGAATGAAATTGCCACTGAATCCGCTTTGTAAATGCCGGCCCCGATACTCTTCAAGGGTGTTCCTCTCAGGAACTGGGAAAGATTTACTTAATGATTTGATTTGATGGTCTCCGTGGAAATGTAAAATTTTTTGACGTGCAAATCCCTAAGTCTTGTTGTGTTTTATATTTGTCGATTTATCGATGATTTTTTTAATGAATCAGTTTTACAATTTTCACTCTAAATTATTGCTTTAGTTCTATTCGGTCAATATTTTCATGTTAAAAACTTTTGACGTAACTAAAAAAACCAAAAAAAAATCTTGTACGTTTAAAATTGGTAGATAAAATGTGCAGTTGATTAATATATAATGAATAATAATGTTTAAAAAATACTTCCGATTTCAACGTAAAACCTTATTTTTACCATTTTCACGTTCCGTGAAATACGCATGAAGTTGGGTGTTTTGCAATTATGGTCCCCATGAACATGGCTTGTTTTGAGCGTAAAAAATAACAAAGCTTAATGTTGACCTCAAACATAATTTAAAAATATCAAATGAACTAAAAAAAAAAAACAAATGATTACGGCAAGTGATTTTTTGCGATATCACGGAAGCCGCGTAATCGGTAAAATTTGCCCTTGGTTGTGACATTTGGTACAAACTGGGAAATGCCACGAAATTCGAAATATTCTGTTGTAAAATTGCTGCTCAGGGTATTAAAATGTTGATTTTTCAAATCAAAATCCATTACTGATCAGTACTTATCAGATAAGTAATGGTGTTGAACACATTTAAGCAAATTAAAATTCTAAAATCTCAGTAATATGTATAAAAAAAGCTTAATTGATAATTCAGCTTTCTAAAATTCTACAAAGCAAAGCAATCCACTTTAACGACCCCCGGGTCTTTTGTGGGCTCTGTTGCAAGTTTCTGCTCATTTCTAGGCGTCCGAAGGTTATGTGTGGTGAGTCACTCAAAACCTCTTTTACGCTAAGATTCTACTTGATTTTTTAATTTTGTATTTTTTTATTGTTGTGTCAAGGGGTTGTATTTTATATCTACAACTAGTGTTAACTATTTCAGTAACTTTGCTGTACACAAATCACACAGTTTTGTGTTTATTTTAAACAGATTTTAGAGTACCGTAAAATTGCCTTAAAATTCCATTGTTTTTTAATTGACAATTAAATCTAAAAATTTTCAAATTTCATTGGATTTACTCTAAAACAGGCCTGCCCAACGTCCGGCCCGTGAAGCCATTTCATCCGGCCCGCGACGGCTTTTTAAAATATTTCTATGACCAGCCCTTAAAGTTGTTCATGAAGTATTAAATAAATAAAATTATTGTCTGAATTAAACAAATAAACTTAAGATCAAATTTTAACATATTATAAGAACATTCTTCATGTTTGAATTTCTTTCTTATAATTTTTATATTGATATTTTTTTAACTGAAACAATTGTGCAGGAAAACAAAATAATCCATTTCGTAAAATTGTGAAATTTATGTAAGAACTTGGATTGTGGTCTTAAAATTTACAAAAAGAGACTAAATGTTATTTCTTTCAGTTTTGACTGTGTTTACTTCAATTTGAAGTTTTTTTTTCTATTTTCTTTTTTTCAATAAATAAGTAAGCAAAATTAATGTATTTTTCCAGAACAATTTTTTAGTGATAAAGTTTGTTTTTTAAAAAACGTGTTTTTTGCTCGAAAATCACGTTTTAGACGAGTTTTGAGGACGCTGTATCTTCTTTCAGGGACAAGCTAGCACCATACTCTCTTCGGGAAAGTTGTAAAGCACCTTCCAGAGCATTCGAATATGAATCTGGTTTTAGTACAGCGTGAAACGTGGATTTTATAAATATCAAAATCCAAAAAAAAATGGTTTTTCCCATACAAATTTATATGGAAAATTGAATTGCTTTGCGCAAAGTGAGGACTAAACCAATCGTTCCGAAACTTTGGGGAGTTGTTTAGGACCCCACAAGGAACTTAAAAATTGCTGTGCTGGAAAATCGATTTTGATATTACACCCTAATGAATCATATTTGCAACACTAGTTCTTTTATGTATTTGCTTTAAAATTGAAAAAATGTGTTTACTTTTTCAACTTTTATCAAATATTAATACCGGCCCGCCACTGCTTAAAAAAATCAGATCTGGCCCGCAGGGCCAAAAGGTTGGGCACCCCTGGTCTAAAATTACGTTATTTTGGAGGCCTACTGCAAATTTACTGTTAATTGGTATGCAGATGTTCCTTCTTTTTGTTTGGTTTGTGTAATTTGTCAGTTTTTTTTAAATGTCGTGTTTGCTTTTAATTTACCAATTTACAACATTGTTTTTCCTCTTTTTATTTGAAGATTCTGCAGCTTTCAGTTTGCAATGTTTGCAAAACTTTCCCAAACTTTTTTCATTGCCTCAAGTTTTCAAAACTTTCCCATCAAATTCATCCAAGCTTGTAACCATTTCCCTCCTCGGGTCCGAAACCGCGCCGCCCTCAAACAATGCCTTCAATCAACGGGGAGCGAGATTCGCAAGAATCACATCACAACCCAAACCAAACAATCCTGGTTCGGACGAGCGAGTGAGTTTGCTCAGCAATAGCACTTTTTTTCCTTCCGAGCCTGTCGTGTCAGTATTTGACTTGCAGAAGAAACCGCACAGGTTGGGTTCATTCTAGCTCTAAGAAGAAAAAGAAAAGAAGAAGAAGACGGTAAGAAAGCTTTCTTCGGGTGTTCAGAAAAAGCTCAAATTTCCCATGCGGCGTCGTCGTCGAATTATTCCGAGAGCCGAGGCCAAATTTATGTTAAATATTTGAACGAAAGACGAACGAGCGAATTTATGCATGAAGCCGCTCTCCGAACACACTGATTTTCGGAGTTTTGTGCGGGGGTGCCTTCAAAGTTAGAACGGAGGAAAAAAAAACGTTCGAGGACGAAAGTCTCATAAAATATACACAAATATACTCGCACTCACACACATCAGTAAGGGGGAAAGACAAAAACTCGAACACACACATTTGCCGAAGGAAGTGGGCCCTTTATTCTGGGAGAATCTCCTACTTTTATTTCTTTTTTTCTACCGAAAAAGAACCGAAAACTTTCGAGAGGCCCAAGTTGAAATATTTTTTTTTGTTGGGAGCTTTTTTGCTCTTGTCCCAAGCTTTCGTGCTCCCGAGAAGTAATCAGAGTGGAAAATTGCTTTCTTCGCCATGGCTGAGGGTAGTTTGCTCTTGGGGTTGCTCTCCCAGAAAGCGTTAACTCTGTTTTATTGTGTTTTCGACTGTAAAACAATAACTTGAGATAACGGGGGGCAGAGCGAGGGTGATGGCTATAAATCGGTATCAGACCGTGGGGGATTCAAGAGGGGGTGGGATTTGAACAGCTTTGACAAACAAGACATCAACAACGCAAATAGTGAAATTTAATGGTTTCGGGGAAAGCGCTAGGACAAAGTTGCGGGACTGAGCTGAGCAAGATGGAGAGCATACATTCGGGCGTTATCGGTTGTTTGACGTCTAGTGCGGACGTCACATTTTAAATGTAATTTTCAGGTTAGCTGTCAATGCTGAAATGGGGTAAGTACTATAGTGTTGCTGATCTAGAGTGCTAAAGAATCTGTCAAAATCTCTCAATTGCTTTCGAATTAAGTGAATTGTTGTCACTCCTGCAGCATTTACTCACTTTTGTATATAAATTGCCATTTTGAAGCGTTCGTACCTGGAAAAAATGGAAAAAATACTGTGAGTTATTTTTAAAACGACATTAATTAGTTAAATATACTAAATTTAAAATGCTGCAAGGAAAACTCATCATTCCCATCTCTCCAAACACAAATTATGAAATATAAATTATTCCACGTGAGCCCCATCAATCCCTCACTCAACTAAGAATAAGTAGCTAAAAGCTTTCCTCTCCACGAAAAAGCAAAAGAGCTTACCACCTACAACCATCACACTCACACACACACACCCACAAACACAAACTATTTGATAATAACATAATCCGCTCTTCCATCCGACGACGGGTTTGTAGTTGTTCATCATCACAGTTGATGGCAAATCCGGTGAAAAACGAAAAGCAGGTAACGGGTTTTTTGTTCAAAAGACGAAGTGGTTAGGAGGGGGGGGGGGTGCCTCATAAAAGGTAATTTCTCACATCTTGGCTTGAGTTGGCTTGAGTACACACACACACAACACCCCATCAAATGTGGTTGAGGTGGTGGTGAGGGTGCTCACCGCTCAAAAAGTCGTAAAAGTTCTTGCTGTGCCTCTAATCCTCCCCCGGCCCGGGGACAGGCGCCGCAGTTTAGATGTGTGATGGTTTGTAGGTGTTGCGTGGGTGTGTGTGTGTTGTATGTGTTAATGTTTGTGCGCCATTAACCTGCTGACTCGCATCGACATCATCATCATCGTCGGTGGCTGTCATAGTGAACACGGAGAGTCACTGGTTTTCTAAATTTAAAAGCAAAAGTAATTAATTCAGTCGTTAATACATTTAAAAAGGAACAAAAAAGCTGAACCGTTGATTTTCGGCCTACGGCGTACATATTCGAAAACTAGCTTTCACATATATTTTTTTATGAAAAGCTTTTTGCAAGCATCCAGGCGCAATCTTTTAAAATATACAATGATATTTCAAAAAATTTATATCTTGGCCTGATTTATGAAATTAGGAAAACTATACATTTGTTAACTTTTGCAAAAGTAAAGTTTGATTTAAAATTTCAAAATTATTTTTTCACAGGAAAATTACAGGCTTGCTATACGACACCTAGATTAAATCATTTTCATCGGTTTAAACTATTTCTGTGGCTGTATTTCAGAAACTTATAGCCCGTTTTAAAAATCTCAGAGAAAAAATTAAAAAAAAAATTCCAAGCTTTCCTTTTTTTTAGTGATGGTTTTCTATCAAGGAGTTTTTTTTAATTCAAACAAATGAAAAGAAACTGAATATCTATACCTGAAAGAAACTATACGTTGAAAACGGTACATTATAAAAAATAAAGGTACTGGTCGATTGCAAATTCATTTTGCTTTATAATATGATTTTTAATAATTATTTTGTTAAGGTTTTTAAATATTTTGCAAAAAAGAACTTTTTTTTTAAATCATAACTCCAGATTTTGCACTATCACGCACTTAGAAGATGTCCTTTTAGTCCCTAAAATCATATAAAAAAAATAAAAAATTAAGAATGTATTTTGGGAACTAAAGCTTAAGGGGCCATTCATAAACCACGTGGACACTTTTTTGGAATTTTCAAACCTCCCCCCCCCCCTCTTCGTGGACAATTGTCCTAATCTAATCTAATCTAATCTAATCTAATCAAACACAAGCGCAGCCAGTCCGAAGAAAGCATCCTGGAAGAACATGTGATTAGATTACGCCCCATGTTCTTTCTTGTCAATATTAATGATTGTAGTACATTCGAGCATCCCCGAAACGTATTACACTCATAAAAGCGGCCAGGCCTACTGCGTTGCATTAACCGCAGAGAGGATTCTGTGAACGGATCACATTTCACAGAATCTACAGGGGAGGAAGGATGCGTGGACATACCGTACCAAACGCTCCGGATCAGTTTTGATGTGGTGTGTGTTTTGTATGTGCAGTTTTTGTAAGTGTCGTGAGATTTTGCAATTTGGTCATATATAGTATAGGGGAATGGTAGGATAAAGGAATCGGATTAGGATTAAAATAAATCATATAGTGAAAAGTTATATACAATTAAGCATTGAATTTAAAAATAATTCCAGGAAGCTGCAAAATAATTAACTATTATTAAAAATCAAGTACTCCAGACGGTCCCATTGCTGAAGTTGTAATTTTCATTAGATTATGCAACTTGATCATATTGATATTGAGGAATTGTAGGATAAAGGAAAAGGAGTAGGAGAGGGAATATGAAAATTATAGTAGAAAAATAAATACAAATAAGTAGTAAATTTAAAGTTGATTCCAGGAAGCTGTGAAATAAATAACATTGTTTTAATGGACAAATGGTTCAAATGGTTCCATTGCTGAAATTGTAAGTGTCATTAGTTTATGCAATTTGATCGTTTATGGTATGGGTGAATGGTGGGATGAAGGAAAAAGTATTGGATAATGATTTATATGGAAATTACAATAAATAGGATTTATAGTGAATAGTGAATAGATAAATGCATGTAAGCAGTTCATTTAAAGAGTATTTCAGGAAGCTGCAAAATAAATAATTATAATTTAAAACATATAAGATCCAGATGGCTCCATTGCCGCCTAAAAAGGGTTAAAAAGTACGGATGGACAATGTATGATAACCGAATTATAAAATTGCTCTCTTGGTAACGTAATCATATTAAACACAGCGCATAATTTTATGTTAACATATGCTGTAAGCAAGCATTCAACCGATTGAAGAAAACTGTCCTATCAACTGGCTAGAAAGACTACAACTCAAAACAAGCGAACAAAAGAAAAACGATAAATATAGTGAGATTTAAGATTGCGCTGTTCCTGTACCCATCGCACTGTCAGCTGTGAGTGCCGTGAGTACCGTTGAGCATTCTGTGAATAGAAGAATGAGTGGCGCACAGAGATGGCGGGTCTCTTCGAACTGTCAAAGTCTCGTGGCAGGCGTGGCAAACCCACACTGCTGGGCACCTCTCCCCGGAGCTGGACCCACTTAAAGGGACACAAACATATTCCCAACCTCAAAAATATAGGGTTTTTCAGACAGGTGCCACAGACCCAAACATCAAAACACCGCTCAACATGGAGCGAACTCACCGCGAACTTGGGCTCACCATCACACCGACCAGCCACGTCGTCAGTGACGGATGACGATGACGACGCTGCAGCACTCATCTCAAAGGCACCGCCTCACACTCACACGTCCGTCATCGTCGCACCAAAAAAAACACACAACATCACGGGTACTCTTTCTCTCGCAACCCTTCAATCTGGGAGAGAAGAAAACTTTTCACACAAAACGAAAAAACAAAAATCGCTCGAAAATACACAAAAACCGGCTAATTCACAAAAACTTCACTATTCCCCATTAGCTTTTTTCTTATCTCCCGGATTATTGAAATATCTAGCTACAAAACTCCCAAAAACAACACAAAAAAGTCAAACTTATTTCCGGTGAAACAAAAATGCGACCGAAGCCAACATGGCTACCGAACTCTCTCCCCCTCTTCGTGGACAATTGTCCATACAAAAAAAAATATTTGTATGAAGCGTGGACAATCGCAGTACCCCCCCCCCCCCCTCTAAAGTATCAACGTGGTTTATAGATGGCCCCTTAGTGATAAATAGTTTAATAAAAAATTGATTTTTTTCCCTGTACCTTTTTTTTACGAAAAGTCTTTATCATAACCTACAACTTTACCCAAGGCACAAAATCGATCAGAAAAACCCGTTTTTTATGACCAGCTCTCAAAATTTTATGGAATGGAAAAACTAATAATGCAAAATTCACTTTTTTTACAAACGAAAAGGATGAACATTACGTCGAAAATAAAAAATAAAATCGACATCAGGGATACCTTCTGACTCAATTAATTATAGGCAAAAATGAGTAACTGTGTCAATTTAGAGCCAAATCAGGGTAGCAATTGATCGTTAAAGTTTATGAAAAAAAAATCTTTTCATGCAAAAACGTCCTCTTTAAATCGCAAAAAACTTGTCAGGGTTAACTCTGATCGTTTTGCGGTCTTCGACAAAATTGTTTGTCGTAAATTTTTGTATTGTTATCTCAATATGACAGTGATCCAACACCACCTTTGAAAGGAATTTTGAAATTTTTCCTTTTCCCCATACATTTTTGAGAATTTTCCATAAAAATTTTAAACTTTAATTTTTGCTTAAAGAATTGAGTCAAAGGGTATCTCTTAAGATTTTTCAAAATTTTTATTTTTTCTTGTCACCCTAATGAACATGGCAAAGTATCATCGAAATAAAAAAATGTAAATTAAAAATTGCGAAAAAAATACGAAATCGTAGAGAACTACTCAGGTTAATAAGTAAACAAGCTGCATATAACGAGAAAACAAATAATTTTATTACTGATGGAGTTAAATTCAAATCATGTTAAAATTATTTTCTGGAATTATCAATACACATTTTTTTTTATAAATACAGTCCAGGCTGATTTGTTCGAAGGCCCTAGACAAACTTTACTTCGGATAATGGAATCTCTTTTTTTACGTTTTCTCATTTTTAATTTTTAAGCTTAAGTATGACCTTTAAATTGGTGCTGATGAAATATTGAAAAAAAGAAATTTTGTAATTTAAAGGCAATCAACTTTACAAATTTGATTTTTCAGTGTCCAATAAAGACAACGTCTAAATCGTTTTTTTTTTCCACAAGAAAACGTGCCCTTTTGAATACATTTGACGTTTAAGCCCAGGTAGAAAAAACGTTGTTTTCTGATTATTTTTAAAATCGTGTCCATTTTTGTCATTTTTAAAAATCAGACAAATAGCTAGGTTAGAGCATTGCAATGCGTTGAACATTGGGTTTGACAAGGTTTTTTTTTCAATTAGCCATAATTTTTCAACTGACGATATCCCGGCCATTATTCTTTCCATTTTCGATGCTAAAAATGAAAATTGCTAATATAAATATTTTAAAAATTTTAAAATTTCAATGAATTGCTTCATTCAAAATTTGCCTAAAAAAAGGAGGGGAAAAATCATCTGAAAACAATAAGAAAGGACAATTTTTTTAATATTTATTTCTTATTTTTTTTAAAGATTGGATTGTTATTATATTTTAAAAACTTATTAATTTAATTTTTGCATAATTTAGCAATGAGAATTTTTTAAATCTTTTTCAAGACCTGCTTAATAATAAAAGAGTTTGGAAATTCTTGTTTTTAACAAATAATGCCTCCCTAGTAACATTTTTAAACTTACAGGTTTTATCATGGTTCTGAAAACCCTCATACGGCCTAAAGAGGCTTTTATGGCCTACTTAAAACCTAAAATGTTACAAGGGCTGTTGAGAGTGCACAGCAACCAAGGAAGTCATCTTCTTATTCCAAAATTGTTAAAATTACGGAACCAATCGGTAACAATTTGGTTGTATGAGTAGTCAAACTATGTTTAAAATAGTTTAGTAGACAGTACTTAGGGAATCGACGGTTCCAGAAATTTTAAGATACTAAAATGTGTGTAACAAAAATCTTGGTGCAAAATGCTCTGGTTGCTGTGCACCATTAAGAGAAAAGTCAATTTTTGAAATAAAAAAAAATTATATATGTGCCATCCCATTTTTGGCAACATGAGGTGATTTTTATGTTGCCAAAACAGCAAAACATAGCTCACCTAATACACACAGTAAAAAAAGTGTAAATTTGGAAGGTGTAATTTTGGGAGATTGATTATTACCTATTTTATGATGTAATTCTACCTCAATTTAGCCTGACTAAGTGACTTTACACCAGAGCAACTCTCTACGAAATCGGCCGATTTCGACCATTTTTATTTTTTGTATTTTTTGATTTGACTCAAACTTTGTGGGGGCCTTCCCTATGACCAAATAAGCTATTTTGCGTCATTGGTTCACCCATACAATCTCCATACAATTTTGGCTGCTGTCCATACAAAAATGGTATGTAAATATTCAAACAGCTATAACTTTTGAGTGAATTTTCTGATTAATTTGGTGTCTTTGGCAAAGTTGTAGGTATTGTTGAGGACTTTTGAGAAAAAAATAGGTACACGGAAATAAAAATTTGAAGATTTTTTAATCAACTTTTTTTTTTTCATTAAAACTCAATTTCCCAAAATATGTATTTTTTGATTTTCGAGATTTTTTGATATGTTTTAGGGGACAAAAATCCGCAACTTTTGAGCCGTAGAGAAACATGGTCAAAAAATCGGCCGCCGAGTTATGAATTTTTGAAAAAATAGTGATTTTTGGAAAAAAAATTGAAATTTCATGCAAAAACAAGTTTGACATTATTTTTTAATGCAAAATTGAATTTGCATTCGAAAAGTACTTTACAGATTTTTTGATAAAGGGCTCCGTTTTCAAGATATAGCCACCGAAAGTTTAATTTAAGCGAAATATTTGCAGTTTTTTGATTTTTAAAAATAGTGACCATAAGTGACCGTTTCTAAAAATATTTTTTTGTTTTGAATAGTTGCTATAAAATTGTCTAAGAGACATTGAAGATTGGACCTCGGGTTGCTGAGATAAAGCCACTTTAAGAAAGAGAAACACGAAAAATGAAGTTTTCTAAATCTCACCAAAACAACCCACCATTTTCTAATGACGATATCTCAGCAACTAACGGTCCGATTTTCAATGTTAATACATGAAACATTCGTGAAATTTTTCGATCTTTGCGAAAAAAATATTTTGAATTTTTTTAAACCAAGACTAACATTTTAAATGGGCGTAATATTCAACGTTTGGCCCTTTTTAAATGTTAGTCCTAACAAAGTGATCGATGGTTATTATTTATGATTTTTTTTTATTTGATTCACTCCAAAAAGATTCTTTTTGAATTATTTTTTTAATGTTACGTTCTAAATGATTGTCCTGTAGTTGTTTTATTTTACAAAAATCTATTATAATTTGAAAAAGATTAAAAAAATAATTTTCCAAGACCTGTAGAAGCCATAAAACACCAAAATCGTTGCCGAATGTTGCCAAAAATCAGGTGACACTGTATAACATTTGCAAAGAAAACTGCTTTGAGCAAAACTTCAAAAATACAATCTCTTAACTTTCCGTTTGCGTTGACTCCTGTGCGGGTACAAGTACAAGGGCAGCCTCTGTGCTGCGGCTGTTGTTAGTTTTAATTTTAATAGGATCAACCAAAGAGGGATTAGTAGTGAGTTTTGTGTGCCGTGTTGCGCAATGTTTGTTTTCGGGGTTCATCCTTTTCGCTGTTATTTCCTACCGTTCTGTTTTCCTTGTTCCAAGTAGGGTTTATCCTCTATGCTTTAAAGAAAACTTAACATGGTAGAAACCCGCTGAAAGTTTCCTCTTCAAAGTGGTTTACTTCCCCTCGGCAGCACTTTGCTTGAAATTTATGTCAAACCCATCACTTTTTTTCGTTGTTTTTTTTTTTTCTCCGGAGAAAAGCTCCCAAAGAATGCCCCGGCCAGGATATTGTAGGGGAAAGTCGTTCTCGTAAAAAATTACACTTGTCGTTCGGTTTTGTCAAATACTAGTTGAAATCGAACAAGACGCTAAAAGTAAACAGGAAGAAAGCAAAAGTGAAACAGACAACAAACCAGCAGCAGCAGAAGAAAGGAAAAACTCAATCAACGAGACAGCAGCGCGGGCCAATCAAAGCCAAGCCGGCGGAAAATCGCTCTTGTACTTGTGTGTGTAAGTGTATCGATTTCGATTTCCAATTTCCTGGTCCTGTGTCACAGTCACAGTGTGTCACCACGAGCAGATGTCTCGCAAGAAGATCGCTCCAGCAGCAGTGGGGAAGGGGGAGGGGGAAGACACGATTTCACGATTGCACGATTGACAAAATACAGTAACAACAGTTGACATTATTGTTACTGGTGGTGGCTGCCGAAGCTTTGTCCTTGGATTTTCCGCCCAGGTGAGTTGAATTGGAGCGCTTTCGGTTCGATTATTTCCCGGAAGTGGCACTCCGTCCGGTTGATCCCAAATGATGTTGGAATTGAACCTTTAACTGGGGCCGGTTGACCTGGTTGAAATCCGAGTTCGATGAAATTCGGTTACTTTTGCAATTATTCGTGATGTCGCTGATCGTTTTTTTTTCTCTCTCTTTTTCAAGAATAGAGCAAATGGTATTAGATTTTGCTGAATGCATGGTGGCACGCTCACTAAGCATTTCATTTTATCGCCATTACGCTGCCGTTTTACTGCCAAAGTTTTCAATTTCGATTCATGCGCGAGGTGGATTTCGCAGAATATTAGGGTTAGTGGGTCTATGTTGGATTAGACATGTTTGATCGATTTTGATTGAGTGTAATTTTCTTGAAATCCTGATTTTAACTTTTGGATTTCTTTTTTATTTTTGAGAAACCTTGTCCATCAATCTTTATGTCTAAATAAGCTATTTTTCATCATTAGTTCCTTCATACAAGTCTCCATACAGATTTCGATGCTGTCCATCGAAAAGAGCTATACCCGGGCAGACGGTAATAACAAAATTCATGCCATTTCAATAACAAATACTGTTAAAATAACAGAAAATATTATGGAATCTTCTTGAAAAATCCATTTTTGCATAACACAGTTTATGTTATCATAACAAAATTTGTTATTGATCAGATATTGATTGAAAGCCAGAACAACTTGGGAATAACATTTTTTGTTATGGAAGAATACCGCCAACTGTTATTAAGATGATCGGATTAATTGTTAAAATAACAAAAAATTATAACAAAGATTTGTTCGAAGAATAACTAAAAGTGTTATTAATCTGTTATTACAATAACAATCCAATAACAAAAAAAAATCATTACGACGAATAACAAATCTTGTTATAAATAAGATAAGATGTTATTGGCTTAATATTTTGAAATAGCAAAAAATGTTATTCCCAAGTTATTTCCGTCTGCTCGGGTATGAAAACATTCTAAAGTCTGTATCTCGAGAAGGGGTTTTCTGATCCAATTGGTGCCTCCGGCAAAGTTGTAGGTTATGATTCGACAGAAACTTACACTATGAAAAAAGGTACCCATTTACTTTTTAACAAAAACTGATTTTAACAACCTTTCCCCTTGATTTTTATTTAATTTTTTTAATGAGTTTTAGTAAACAATAAGTGTCATCTTTTGAGCTGAAGGTTATGACGGACGTATTGTTTTTGGCCAGGTTAAAATTTATAGTGTTTTGTGGTAGGTATGAAAATTGCGCAGAAAAAAAATTAAAAATAAATGTTCAAATATAAAATTAAATTCTCGTTCGAAAAAAAACTTCTGAAAATGTTGATTAAGTGCACCGCCTTTGAGTCAAAACCAATATTAGGTAAAATTATTCAATTTTTTTCAAAAAATTTCAGTTGTCTTCTGTAAGATATCTATATTAACCCTCTCCTGCCCACATTTTTTATGGGAAATTTATATTTTTTTCTGTTATTTTTATTTCTTGTTCCATTTTTGATGTATAAATTTGCGTTTATCATATTAAGTTTATGTTTATTTTGATAGTTTTAGACTTATTATACCAGAGCAATTCTCCACTAAACCCGGAAATGGATTTTACTTATATTTTTTGATTCGGCTCGAGCTTTGTGGGGTCTTCCCTATGACCAAAGATGCCATTTTGTGTCTTTGATTCAACCTTACAAGTCTCCATACAATTTTTGGATCTGTCCATACAAAAATGGTACGTTACTATCAGTGCAAATGAGTGATAGAAAAGTTATCAATTGATTATCTCTGCACCAAAAACATCCGAGAGTATAGCGGCCGTCACTATAGCTTGTGAGATCTTGTGTCTCGTGAATCCCAGCGATGTCATTCTCTCTCTATCACTCCTCCCCTTTTCCTCGACTATGCGCTCTCGCCGCTGAGTCTCTCAATCTCTCCGAAAACTGCAATGAAAGAACGCGAGATGGCGATTAGGAGCCGACCACGCATGACGACCCGTTAAACTGCGTTTGCAAAATTGGTTTTGTGGCGGCTTTTGTGGTTAAACTCTGTTGCGGTAGGATGATCGTGGAAGCAGGAATGAGAGAGAAAAGGAAAATGTCAATCGCGAGTGTTCGGCTATGTTCGGCGCTGAGAATTTCAATGATGAGAGAAGAGCAGTTGTATTTGAGGCATGAATATTCGGGCGGGATAATTGTAGTTGCTGAGAGCTGATATTTCGATATTTTAACAACCCTGGTTACTATTCTGAAATCTGTAACTTTTAAATCAATTTTCTAATCAATTTGGTGTCTTCGGCAAAGTGGTAGGTAGGCAAAGTGGTTGATGAGGACTGTTCAGAAAAAAAGAACACGGAAAACAAAATCTTGCCAATTTTTTAATTAACTGTTTTTTTTTCACAAAAACTCAAATACCCAAAATTGGTATTTTTTGATTTTCTGGATTTTTTTTTTATATTTTAGGGGACCAAAGCCCGCAACTTTTGAGCAATAGAGAAATATGGTAAAAATTTAAAACACCGATTTTCTTTAATATTTTCTTTGGAAAAAAAATCAAAATTTCATTCATAAAATTTGTTTGACCTCATTTTTATATAAATTTGAATTTGCAATCGAAAAGTACTTCACAGATTCTTTTATGCCGATGTCTCAGCAACTAATGGTCAGATTTTTAATGCTTAAAAAAGAAACACTCGTGTATTTTACGATCTTTTCTAAAACATGGGGATGTGTGTAGACATGATTTTTTTCCACACGATTATCTCAGAACTGGCTGAACCGATAATATATTCTGTTCGTTTTGGGGTCCCCTAAGACCCTATTAAATTTTATTCTGTTTAGTGAAGTACTTTTAAAGTTATGCCATGAAAAAGTTTTTTTGTAGCTACAAAAAAGAGTGATTTTTGCATAACCTCAAAGGCCGGGTCTTTTTGCTTACGCGCGAGAGTCGCGCAGCATGCGTATCGCCCGGTTGCCACATTGCTTAAGCAGTGTCTGCGTCTCTTCTGGAAAAAGTCTGTATTAATTATGTTGCCGAATACATCATTTTGTCTCGACAAAGATTTACACGAACTTTTTTACTGAAATATACAACTCATAAGACATTTAAGACTAGGGGGACAGCATGCAATTCCATCGTGCACCTAATGTTGGCATATCAGCACTTATAAATTCAATTACAGCCCCCTTTCTCCTTTATTTTGGAGATTTGGTTAAAAAAGAATTGAAAATTGCTGTTTTGGTAAAAACAATAATTATAAAAAAATTAAATGAAAAAAAATTAATAAGTCTTTCAAATAAGACTTAAGCCTACTTTTCGACATAGAATTAAATGTTTTATCCAAATATGTTTTCATTGATTTTTTTGTGTACCTTTCGATTCTTTTCAAAAACCCTTTTTTTAAATTTTAACTTGGCAAAAAAAAGTATGTAAAAAAAATCCAATTTTACAATCTCTGAAAAAAATAT
Organism: Culex pipiens pallens; assembly: GCF_016801865.2. NCBI lineage: Eukaryota > Metazoa > Arthropoda > Insecta > Diptera > Culicidae > Culex > Culex pipiens. The sequence continues at coordinate 238,306 of NW_026292824.1, forward strand.
GTTAAAAGTTGTTTAGTTCAACTATAGAAATTTGACATAATTCAATATAAGTGTTTGAGGACCTTTTCTATGTTTTCTTAATTTGAAGTTATATTGGTCATCCCGAGCAGACGGAAATAACTTGGGAATAACATTTTTTGATATTTGAAAATACTAGGCCAATAACATTTTATGTTATTTATAACAAGATTTGTTATTCGTTGTTATGATTTTTTTGTTATTGGATTGTTATTATAATAACAGACTAATAACATTTTTAGTTATTCTTCGACCAAATCTTTGTTATTATTTTTTGTTATTTTAACAACTAATCCGATCATCCCAATAACAGTTGGAGTTATTCTTCCATAACAAAAAATGTTATTCCAAAGTTGTTTTGGCTTTCAACCAATATCAGACCAATAACAAATTTTGTTATGATAACTTAAACTGTTATTAAACTCTTATGCAAAAATGGATTTTTCAGGAAGATTCCATAACACTTTCTGTTATTTTAACAGAATTTGTTATTGAAATGGCATGAATTTTGTTATTACTGTCTGCCCGGGATCGGTTTGAAGAATTGCTCAGCAGATATTTCACAAGACAGCCTAAAAGTGACAAAAAAAATAAATATAAGAAAAGAGAATTATAATTTTTATCAAGCACATTTGTTCAGAACGACGATTTTCTTATCAAATCCAACACAAATGCTAGTCCGATGAAAGCATGCTGGAAAGCCTTGTGATTAGATTACGCCCCAAGCTCTTTTCATGTAATTTTTAATAATTGCGGTACATCCGAGAACGCCCGACAATGTATTACAAATATTTAAACCGCCAGCCCTACTGCGTTGTGTTTACCGCAGAGAAGATTCTATGAACGGATCGCATTTCAAAGATTCTACAGAAGAAGAGGGATGTGTTGACATTAGGGAGTAATATGGTTGCATGGGAAAAAAATAAGTTGTTCAAGTTAAGTGAGCACAGCAACTTTTCAGTTCCTTTTGGGGTCCTTAACAACTCCCCAAAGTTTGAGAACGATTGGTTTTTTCCCTACTTTGCGCAAAGCGATTCATATAAATTTGTATGGGGAAAACCATTTTTTGGGTTTTGATATTTAAAAAAACACATTTCACGCTATATTAAAACCGGATTCACATTCGGTATAATTTTCCCTAAGAGAGTATGGTGCTAACTTGCTCCTATAAAAAGATAAAGCGTGTTCAAAACTCGTCTAAAACGTGCTTTTTGCTCGAAAATCACGTTTTTTACGAGTTTTGAGGACGCTGTATCCTTTTTCAGGAGCAAGTTAGCACTAAACTTTCTTTGGGAAAGTTGTAAAGCACCTTCTAGAGCATCCGAATAGGAATCCGGTTTTAATATCGCGTAAAATGTGGATTTTTTAAATGTTTACCAAGTTTAAGACAAATTTTAAATTTTCAAAGAAGTATCTGATTAAAGAATAAATTGATACAACAACTTTCAACAAAGTTTTCATAACCCAGATCCCAAAATCTAAAACCTCACCCTCATCCCTGCACAAACGTTAAGCAATAACTATAAATATCGAGCGAATTCCACAAGAGTGACTACGGACTCATGCGAGTAGCTGCTAGTGTGTGTGTGTGTGCTCCTCTGGAAAGTATTTTTCCTGCAGGCTTAGCGCGTAATCCTGGCTCATATCGTATGTACCCTTCCCACTTTCCCTGCCATCCCTTTCCCTTATTGGTGATCCACCCTAAAAACACACACACACACACACAGCAGCAGTCTAGCAGTCTCATAAACCATGCAAAACGTGGTTCGTTTACCCAGTGGCGTGTGCCAACACACGTGGCTGAATGCGATTTTGTGTGTGGCTCGATATGATGTATGCATGCGCCATTTTTCCACCATTTTCCAACGTGGATGTCGTTTTGTTCCTGCGGAGATAACCGGGTTCGATGACTGAATTTGAGTTTTGTTCAAAATATTTTTCTAAGAGCTCAAAAAATATTTGTGCAATAAAAAGCCACTGCTTTCAGTTTCTTCCTACACAACGAAACAAAATGAACGATATCACTGCAAATAATTGGTCATTAGTAAGATCCTTTTCTCACGAAAACAAAAAAAAAGGCAAAACAGCAAGTGATTCCACTTTATGATTTCAATCAAATGATACCGTCCGGAAGTTCCCAGCCCCCCTGACGATGTGATGCCCATTCGGAGGAATTTAATACACGTTAACAAGCCTCTTCAAACTTCCTGGAAATGGTCCAATTTGCCAGGCCGGAAGGTCACTTTCTTGGGCCAACCTTGCATGTATGTATGTCAGGGAGGATTGGTCGGCGGGGGCGGCAACTGGGTATTTGTTTGCCTAGGACAAACAACCTTTTTGGTCGGTCGGAATGGCAGGGCCATTCCCTTCTCAGAAGCTTATTGGGAACAAGGAGCAAGACTTGAGCATGATGCTGCTTTTGGGAATATTTGGATTTTCAAATCTTCAAATCTTCAAATCTTCAAATCTTCAAATCTTCAAATCTTCAAATCTTCAAATCTTCAAATCTTCAAATCTTCAAATCTTCAAATCTTCAAATCTTCAAATCTTCAAATCTTCAAATCTTCAAATCTTCAAATCTTCAAATCTTCAAATCTTCAAATCTTCAAATCTTCAAATCTTCAAATCTTCAAATCTTCAAATCTTCAAATCTTCAAATCTTCAAATCTTCAAATCTTCAAATCTTCAAATCTTCAAATCTTCAAATCTTCAAATCTTCAAATCTTCAAATCTTCAAATCTTCAAATCTTCAAATCTTCAAATCTTCAAATCATTAAACGTGAAAATTTCAATTTATTTATTTGAAAAATCAGTCCTATTTTAAAAACAAATTACAACTGAGGGTACCCCCATCAGTTTTTGAAGAATGTCCTTGTCGGTACTTCACCCAAAAAGAAGAAGGTTGTTGCTTGTTGCGAGCCGGATAAATTGTTCATGTGCTCAGGGCTCATGTCTGATGATGTTAATAAAATTATGTTAATTTATTCGAGCACTGCTCGAATGCTACCCGCCACCCCACCCACACACCACATCCCCAAAAAATTCCTTTACTCTCGCAAAATGTCGTCGTATGTGTGCGTTGGAATTTTCCTTTTGTTGTGGCACACAACAGCAGCAGTCCCGGAATTGACGACAGCCCAGCCCTCGACAATGTCAAAAATTTTAACAGAATTGCCGACGCTAATTTGCATCTCATATTCATTACGCGCCAGGAATCAAGTGGAGAACTCTCCCCTCAAGTGGAGCTGCGCGGTTGGGTGATGTCAAAAACCGGCTGACTGGAAGATTCCGACGGGAGGGGGGGATATTGAAGGATGTGGTGACAGCTGATGTCATCGTACTCAGCTGAAGGGCAACCACTTAAATTTTAAGTTAATTTGGGTTGAGCATGTTGGGATTGAGAAACAATGTCACGATGAGGCATCAAAGATATGTTTGAAATTTAATTTCTTATTTAATTTGAGCCAATTTTGTATGATGGTGATGGACTTTTCTTTGTTTTTAAAAACGAGCAATTCCAGCTCAAATCAGGAATTTTTCTGTTACTTTTGTACCCAACCCTCTCCGATTTCAATGAAACTTTTTAGACATGTTATCCTAAGCCTATATAAGCCATTTTTTGTATATGGAGCCAGTTGCACTCGAAAATGACATTTGAGAAGGGCGTAAGTGTTTTAAATATTTTTGTATTTCGTAATTTACATATTGCTGTATCTCGAAGCCGTTGCATCGTATCAAAAAGTGGTCAAAGACAAATTTGTAGGAAATTGGACGGGCTTTCTGAAAAAATACACTTAAAGAAAAATGCACGTCACTTCCATGAGAATTTTCCATTTTTAAGCTTAAAAGACAAATTTGAAGGTGATGTCACGATTTTTTTTTTCGTTCAAAATTTTTGAGGAAATAGTCTAAAATGTAACAAAAAGACTCACGAAAAATGCAGGATGTTATGTCTCTCCTAAAAAAAATACAAAAATCATTTACTAAAACTGTTTTTTTGAAAAGTGCTCTGAACGTCAAAATACAACGGTTAAAAAATAAAAATGTTGAAAAATTAGGTTTTTGATGGTTTTTTGCAATTTCTAAATGACAGACTTGATTTTTCAGTCTCGAAAATATTTTTACCGGAAAGCTCGTTCAATTTCCTATAAGTTTGCCTTTGACAGCTTTTTAATTTGACTCGTTTTAATATTTACGTAAGCTCATTTACTATCCAGGTTTCTACCACACTGAAAAAATTACTATTCTCAGTTATGAGCAATGTAATTAAGGTCATATCAGTAAGCCCATACATCCAATTCAAATGCTGTTTAAGGCAAACTTATAGGAAATTGGATGAGCTTTCTTGTAAAAATACTTTCGTGACTGAAAATCAAGACTGTCACTTAGAAATTACAAAAAAAAAAAAACATCAAAAAACCTAATTTTTCAAAATTTTTATTTTTAAAACCGCTGTATCTTTACAAGGATTGGACATAGGACAATGGTCAATATGGAAACTTTTATGTAAAATTGTCTGGAGAATCGATTCCCGTATTCGGTTTTTGAAAATTTTGACGTTTAGACCACTGAAAAAAAAAACAGTTTTAGTAAATGATTTTTGTATTTTTTTAAGAGAGAAATCCCATCCTGCATTTTTCGTGAGTCATTTTGTTACATTTTAGGCTATTTCCTCAAAAAATTTGAACGAAAAAAAACGTGACATCACCTTTAAATTTGACTTTTAAGCTTAAAAATTGAAAAATCTCATGGAAGTGACGTGTATTTTTCTTTCAGTGTATTTTTTCAGAAAGCCCGTCCAATTTCCTACAAGTTTGTCTTTGACCACTTTTTGATACGATATATTTAAATTACTTACGCTCTTCTCAAATGTCATTTTCGAGTGCAACTGGCTCCATATACACAAAAATGGCTTATATAAGTCTAAGATAACATGTCTAAAAAGTTTCATTGAAATCGGAGAGGGTCGGGTACAAAAGTACCAGAAAAATCACTGATTTGGGCTGGAATTGCTCAAATAAAATCTGATAAAAAAAAATATTTACAAGCACAGCCTCTTTGGTCCTTTGACACGGTTAAAATAGCATTTAAAGTTTCATACGCCCTTTTCGATCTTCAAACTATTTCTGAACAAAAACCCTACTCATAATTTTTAGTTTGCGTGAAAATAGCAAAAATCAGTTGAAATGCAAGGTTTTTTTGAAAATAATTTTCTTTTTTCTTTTTAAGTAAAATTAATTTTAGGAAGCATCATTACTTAGCTAAGCTATCTTAATAAAGTTTTCAAAAATGTTTGATTTTTGTTTTGCAGTTTTTTAACTTTTCCTTTTGACTTGTAACATTCTCAAATTACAAATGGCCTACTTTTCACCGTCAAAAATAGCAGTTCAGCTTTTCAGCTCCCGTTTCGAAAAGTATTCGATTGTATTTGGGAGGTTGATACTAATACTAACGGCAAATGAAAATCGGGCAAAGGGCGTTTTCAGGAATTGGTACAAAATGTATTCAACTCGTTGCAAAACTTGTTTTTTTTTTTCATCATTCGTCTTATTCATCCAACCTGGTAAACCTCGTTGGATGAATGTTTGACTCGTGCTTTAAAACATCGTATGGATAACATTGAAATAATTACTACTTAATTTGAATAATCAGCTTTTTCGCAAAAAATCAATATTTTTTTATAAAAACCCTTAAATTTTGGCTCGTTTTGCTTATTTATCCATCAGAAATTATTTGTTGGCGTTTTTGATCATGAGCACATTGTATTTTTAGTTTTGTATGAAACTGCGTCCATTTATACCTTATGTCAAAAAAAAAAAAAAAAACATTTTGCATTATCATAAGTTTCTTATACAAGCCTCCATACAAATTTGTGAGCTGTCCCTATAAAAGTGCTATAAAATCATTCGAAAATTTGTACCTCGATTTTACCTGATCGATTTGGTGTCTTCGGCAAAGTTGTGGGTAATTGTAATGTAGGATTACACAACATGAATTTACACCGTGCGACCCCTCGCCGAAAAGAGAAGCTTCGAGAGAAAAAGAGATCAGGCAGTCTGATCCGAACCACACAACGTACTCGAAATAAACTTAATGTAAAACCGTTCTTCTGTGCTTTTACTACGTGGTTCCGTTGGCCATTCGGTGACACGTTCCGGACATCACAGTAATGATTAGGACAATTCTCGATTAAATTTTCAAAAGGCCCTATCTGCATAGGAAACCCATGAGGGATAGGTTGTTTTGAAAATTTAATCTAGAATTAACACTCAAACGCTCGGGTAGTTATTTGACCCTTATTTTTTTTCTTAAAAATCTCATAACTTTTGGTAGAATTGACCAATTTGGATGCTTCTGATTGCAAAAGATCCAGATTTGTCTATATTTTCAACTGTCAGATGGGGAACAAATATGGTCCACTTTTACCGTACCCCCCCCCTTCAAAATTGGTTCGAAAAATAAGAAAGCAAAAAAATATTTTTTCATAAAACTGGAAAATTTCAATGAAAATAGAAGTGTGATCAACTCAAAACAATCTAAAACGCCTTTTTCTGCATTGATAATAACATTAAGCTTATTTGGGCTTGCTTAAAAATATTTTTAACTTTTATGAAATTACAATGTTCAGCACTGTAAAACTTTTTTTCCCACAAAAATAAAATTTTCATCAATACTTAGTAATTTTTGAAAACTCATGATTGCAAAACAACTGGACAGGTGTACAATGCATTTTTTTCATTCAAATCTTGAAACCGTGGCCTGTAATTGCAATTAATAACTTTTATATTGTTGTGCCCCCCCCCCCCCCCCTCAACTTTGGTCAGATTCGAGGGACATAAACTTCAAAAAATATTTGCAACGGCCTAACATAATATAAACTAGGAAACAGGAAGCCATTTTTTTAAAGAAAAAAATGTTTTTTTGGAAAGTATCGAAAATGTAAACAAAATAATCATAAAATCAATTCTAGTTGTAAAATTATTTTTTGCTGAACAGCCAAATTACCAAAATTAAGGTTTTTTTAAGTTTTCAAAAATTTTCAATCATTGTTATATTGGAAACCTTTGAGCAGATTTTCAATATTAAAAAATAATTTGTGTAATGTTTTTCAACCTGGTGATATTTTTTTTCAGATTTTTTAAATCACAACTAAATTGTAATTATAAAAATTAAAAAAAACTTTTTGGTTAGATTGAGTAAATTTTAGAAACATATTAAAAATGAATTGTCGTTAGAGCTTCGACAAACATTGGAAAATACGTATATGGACCAGGACATAGTGTGAACCAACCCAGTAAATTAAATAAAAATTATGTTAAGAAATTATTATGAAATTTGTGAAATTTGTGAATTTCCGTGATATTCTGTGAAATTGGACAATTTGCTTAAATCGATGCTTGAATTAATAAAATTCAACAAATATTTCAACCAAAAAGACTTCTATTGTGAGATATATATTTTGAAAACCGTGATATTAACAATTCGATGCTAATGCTAACTTGATAGGAAAACCAACAAGCTTAGTACAAGTGATCACAGAGGCATCGAATTGTAGAAAAGAAAACATATAATTAAACCAAATCTACACTGAGTAATTTGATAAATAAGGATCGTAGATAATTAGTAGATAAAAAAATAACATTCAAAGTTCGCATGGACTGTATTTTTATCAACTTTTCTTCGAAAATTCTCAAAATTAAATCATACTTTCATTCACTGTAATAATTTTTCTATACTACCAATTTATTCTGAAGGTAAAATTACAAAATAAAGAAGATTTGATCTTGGCTTGAAGATATTTATAGCTTGAAATGATAATTTATAGCTGATTGAAAAATATTATAAATTATAGTATAAATAGCAGTTTCCGTAATCATAACATAATATTTTAAAGGTTTATTTTTAAACATTTTGCACGTTCCGTGAAATTTCCGTGAAATCTGGTGTTTTTAAATTATGGTTCCCGTGAAAATTACAATTTTCGAGCGTGGACATTCACTTAGCCTTATTATGAGGGTAGTTAATTTTTGCCAAATAAATTAAAATCCTATCAGTAAATATCACCCCAGTTTACGGTACCCAAAAATAGCCATCGGATTAATGTCAAATTATCGCTGTTCCGTGGAAAATTTGATTTCGTTTCCGTTTGCGCCATTTTCCCGGGTCTTCAAACGGCATGCTGAGAAACCAAAAGTTTTATTTTCAAAAAAAAAAAACGTATCTCGGAATCACGTTAATGGAACTCCACTATTTTTGAACTTGTTATGTAGAATTGTCCAAAGAATATCGTTGGAAATGTAATTGAGTATCAAATGACATGTTTCTTTAAAAAAAATCATGATAACAGAGTTGAAACAATCTTCCACCTCAGTTCTGTCAATGATAAAAAATAATGCGCTCAAATTTCCCCAGAAGCACTTACCTCACACAAAGAATCGGTCTGTCTCCCTTCGCAGATCAAAAGATGTGCCACAACCCCGTTTTTCTGCCCCCACTTGACGCCTGCTTCGTAGACTGGGGTTCGGTTCACTCATTCACAGTGATCTCGGTGTTATGCCAATTTATGTGGGCCCGAATGGTGCACAGTCAATTAAACAGCCAGGCAGCCAGCTCCTCACTTCAAATGTCGCCCAGTCCCGTCTCAACGTTCGTTACGGCTCATCGTCGGACTCGAGTAGTATTTCATGCCAAATTGTCTGCACATGAAATGGTTCACCCTCCGCCGCACTTTCGAGGACATTCCTAGTCAGAACGACACAAATCATACACTTTTTTCACGTTTGAGCAAGCGTTCCCCGAGGTTCGTTGGAGCCCACTTGAGAAGGACCTCTCGCGGGATGATTTGTTGCTCAATAAGCTGCGAATGCTCAAGTGGGCGTGGTGGCGTACCCCCTCCTGTTGAGGTGAAGGAGGAAGGCTGGGGGAGGGGGAGGGGGGAATGTTCAGCCAACGTCACCCACAACTTCTGGTTAAAAAGCCACGTGGAGATTTATTTCCATCAAAGTCGTGTTCTCTGGGGAGGGGATTTGTGATGGCGACAAGAGAGGGGAGTGCATAAAAAGAAAATTCCCCGGCTTGTTGTGGGGCAAACGATGCGTGTTGACTTTTTTGCGTTGTTGTTTCCTTGAGTTCGGAATTGTTATGCTTATTTTCTTTGGATTATTCTTTTTTTTCTCTCTGTTAGGATATGACGACACGAAGGGTCCTTGCCATGGTGTCTACTTAGCTCGAAAGCGTAATTTGCTCTCTATAGATGCTTCTTTCTCTAAAAAAAAAACATATTTGGGTAGATCTCCTATGGGTCATTTTCCAGGAACTCACACGAAATTAGAAAAAGTGGCCCTGACCCCTCTTCGATAAGCGTGGAAATTGGTCTTAAGGGATAATTTTTGTCCCTAATCACGAATCTGAGATCCATTTTTTTGATATCTCGTGACAGAGGGGCGGTACGACCCCTTTCATTTGTGATCATTCGAAAGAGTCGTGTTTTGCAATAATTTACAGCCTGAAATGGTGATAGTTTAGAAATTTGGTGTCAAAGTAACACAGTAGAAAAAATCATGGTAATATTACATCTGGGAAGGGGAACATCTTTTATGTCAGAAAAAATGAGTAATTTTACCTATGAGAATGTGTAATTTTACCACTTTTCTGGTGTAATTTTACCACTTTTCTTTCTTCTAAATTGAGGTTTAATATAACATGAAAGAGGTAATATTTAACCTTCCAAAAATACACCTACCAAATGTATACTATTTTTTACTGAGAACTTATACAGTCGTGCCTCGGTTTAGCACCGCATATGGGGGATGCAAAACCGAGGCTTGCATAACTGAAGCACATAGCATATGGGATTTAAGTTATATGCGAGACATTGGCTATAATCGAATGAAAAAAACATGCAAAAATTCAAAAAAAATATATAGTGTTTTGGAATCGGGATGATGTCAACTATCCATTAAAATTATAATTTCATGAAAATTTTCAATAAAATACGTATTTTTCCTGTATTTTGAAAATGCATTTTTTTCTCTAAAGAAACCAAAAAAAGTATATTGTTATTGCAATATGGGTATCAAATGATCAGATTTTTTTCATACATTTCGAATGTTAAATCATTTTTTTGAAAATGCTCAAAATTTTTACAAAACTACGTATTTTCGAAAAAAAAAATACTCAAAATTTCAGTTTTTACAATATGGGTATCAAACGATCAGGATTTTTTCATACATTTTGAATGTTATAACAACATTTTTAGGAAATATTCAAAATTTTCTCAAAACTACGTATTTTTGAAAAAAATACTACAAATTTCAGCTTTTTACAATATGGGTATTAAAAGATCAAGATTTTTTCATATATTTCGAATGTTATAACAACATATTTTGAAAAAACTCAAAATTTTCACAGAACTACGTTTTTTAGAAAAAATACTCAAAATTTCTGTTTTTACACTATGGATATCAAACGATCAGGATTTTTGTCATACATTTCGAATGTAATAAAAACATTTTTTGAAAATACTCAAAATTTTCACAAAACTACGTATTTTCGAAAAACTACTCAAAATTACAGTTTTTACAATAAAGTTTCAAATGATCGGGATTTTTTACACATTTCAAAAGTTATTACGCAAATTTGTGAAAATACTCCAAATTTTCACTATACTACTTATTTTTGAAAAAAAATACTCAAATTTTTATAAAGGTATTTTCCAAAAATTTTGTTATTTTATTCGAAAAGTATGAAAAATCGCAATCGTTTGATACCCAAATTGTTAAAACGTAAATTTTGAGTATTTTTTCGAAAATACGTAGTTTGGTGAAAATTTTGAGTGTTTTCAAAATATGTTGCTATCACATTCAAAATGCATGAAAAAATCCTGATCGTTTGATACCCATATTGTAAAAACAAAAATTTTGAAAAATAAAATTAAAAAAATCGTAGTTTTGTGAAAAGAGTGTTTTCAAAATATGTTGCTATCACATTCAAAGTGCATGAAAAAATCCCGATCGTTTGATACCCACATTGTAAAAAACTGAAAATTTGAGTATTTTTTCGAAAATTCGTAGTTTTGAGAAAATTTTGAGTTTTTTTAAAAAAAGTTGTTATTACATTCGAAAAGTATGAAAATGTCCTGATCGTTTGATACCCATACTGTTAAAACTGAAATTTTGAGTATTTTTTTTTTCGAAAATACGTAATTTTGTGAAAATTTTGAGTGTTTCAAAAAAAAAATATTTTGTATTCGAAATGTATGAAAAAAATTCAAGCATTTGATACCCATATTGCAATAACAATAATTTTGAGTATTTTTTCGAGAAACATTGAATTTTCAAAATACAGGAAAAATACGTATTTTTGTGAAAATTTTCATGGAATAATAATTTCAATGGATAGCTGACATCATCTCGATTCCAAAACACTATAATATTTTGATGTTTGCATGATTTTTCATATGAATAAATCCAATGTCTCCCATATAGCCAAAATCCAATAAGCTCTGTGCTTCAGCTAAGCACTGGACCGTGCTTAACCGGAGCAGCTGAACGAATCAAAACCGAGGCAGTGCAAAACCGAGGCGTGCAAAACCGGGGCATGACTGTATGTAAAATGAGATGCTCAATTTGATGGTTTACTCAGAATTCTGAAAAAAGTATTCTACATTTAAAAAAATACAAATATAGTAAATTCTGTACATTTTTGGGTTATGTCAATTTATGGAAAATTTAAAGTACTTTTCAAATCTGCAATAACCCAGAGAGGTATTTTTTTTCATTTAGGGTATGTTATCAATTAGTGGACCCCTTTTCTACAGTGGTTCCTCTAAAGGTGTTTTGAAGAAACAAAAATCAATAAAATCACAATTTCAAGCAGATATTTAGCAAAACTGTTTATTTAGCATGTTCAGCTACATTCAAAACAATGCTGACTAACATTTAATTGTCCTTTTCACTAAAAAACGTGTTATGAGTTCGACATCTGAAATCAGCCATGGCCACTAGCATTTTCACAATAAAACAGCATTTCCTTTTTATGATTGAATTAACTATCCAATCATTTTTTAACTGATTTTTTCACTCCAGTTAGTCGAAATAATGTGAATTTAAGGAATTTTACTGAAATAAACGAGGAAATGCTCAATTTTGAGCAATACTAGGGGGTCCAATATAGGAAAAAAAATCATAACTTTTTCGAAAGTGGAACCCTGTTTATTTAACCTTAAAAATGATGAAAATTTTATATTTGAGCAATAAGTTTTCATAAACATACAATCAATGCTTGTTTCGATTTTTTCAATCATGAGTATAAAAAAAAACAATTTTTCGTCAAAAGTACCAAAGTTTTTGAAACCTTAAAAATTTACAACTATAACTATTGTACTTAACTGAAACATCATCATTGATGTTTGAAATGATATTGTATAATTGAAAAACAATAACAAAACATATTTTTTGGAAATAAAAATGCATTGTTTTATGAGCAACTGTAAACAAATCTATTGTATTGTTTTGGATATAGAAAAATGTACATCAAAATAACTTTTTTGCAACTCCGTCGTGAAACTACTTACTTTTCCTGTCATTCTTGAATGACGAAATAGCCTACTTTTATGTACCAAAAATAACAGAATCGAACAGCAACACTTTTCAAAATAAATGCTGAAAAGTTCTACAGCACTGAAATGAGTGCTGAAAAGTTGAACTTTTCAGCACTTGTTCCGAAAAGTAACACTTTTCAACATTTTTTGGATTTAAACGATTTATTGACAAAATACATAAAAATTTGACTTAAAATTTCACTCAACGGGTGTTTCTCGGATTTGCAAAAAATGATGTATGGAACTCGTTGCAAAACTTGATTTTTTCAGCACTCTTCGTATTTATCCAACTCGGTGAACCTCGTTGGATAAATTTACGACTCGTGCTGAAAAAATCCTCTTTTTGCAACTTGTTGCATAAACTACTATTTTGATTCATTCATATTTTTAAAATGATTTTGAGACGTTTTCCTCGATAATTTTTGTAAAAAATGCATTTAAAAGTTTGTTAGGTTTATATATTTGTTAACAAAGCATATATTTTTACAATGAAAAGTAAGCAAAAGCCCTCTTTTATTCATCATATGAGCAATTCTCTACGAAATCGGTCTTTTTTCTTCAATTTTAATTTTTGTATTTTTTAATCCGACTGAAACTTTTTTGGTGCCTTCGGTATGCCCAAAGAAGCCATTTTGCATCATTAGTTTGTCCATATAATTTTCCATACAAATTTGGCAGCTGTCCATACAAAAATGATGTATGAAAATTCAAAAATCTGTATCTTTTGAAGGAATTTTTTGATCGATTTGGTGTCTTCGGCAAAGTTGTAGGTATGGATACGGACTACACTGGAAAAAAATAATACACGGTAAAAAAAATTTGGTGATTTTTTTATTTAACTTATTATCACTAAAACTTGATTTACAAAAAAACACTATTTTTAATTTTTTTTTATTTTTTGATATGTTTTAGAGGACATAAAATGCCAACTTTTCAGAAATTTCCAGGTTGTGCAAAAAATCATTGACCGAGTTATGAATTTTTTAATCAATACTGATTTTTTCAAAAAATCGAAATTTTGGTCGTAAAAATTTTTCAACTTCATTTTTCGATGTAAAATCAAATTTGCAATCAAAAGTACTTTAGTGAAATTTTGATAAAGTGCACCGTTTTCAAGTTATAGCCATATTTAAGTGACTTTTTTGAAAATAGTCGCAGTTTTTCATTTTTTAAATTAGTGCACATGTTTGCCCAGTTTTGAAAAAAATATTTTTGAAAAGCTGAGAAAATTCTCTATAATTTGCTTCTTCGGACTTTGTTGATACGACCTTTAGTTGCTGAGATATTGCAATGCAAAGGTTTAAAAACAGGAAAATTGATGTTTTCTAAGTCTCACCCAAACAACCCACCATTTTCTATCGTCAATATCTCAGCAACTAATGGTCCGATTTTCAATGTTAATATATGAAACATTTGTGAAATTTTCCGATCTTTTCGAAAAAAATATTTTAAAAATTTTCAAATCAAGACTAACATTTTAAAAAGGCCAAACATTCAATATTACGCCCTTTTAAAATGTTAGTCTTGATTTGAAAATTTTAAAAATATTTTTTTCGAAAAGATCGGAAAATTTCACAAATGTTTCATATATTAACATTGAAAATCAGACCATTAGTTGCTGAGATATTGACGATAGAAAATGGTGGGTTGTTTGGGTGAGACTTAGAAAACATCAATTTTCCTGTTTTTAAACCTTTGCATTGCAATATCTCAGCAACTAAAGGTCGTATCAACAAAGTCCGAAGAAGCAAAATATAGAGAATTTTCTCAGCCTTTCAAAAATATTTTTTTCAAAACTGGGCAAACATGTGCACTAATTGAAAAAAATGAAAAACTGCGACTACTTTCAAAAAAGTCACCTTAATATGGATTTAACATGAAAACGGTGCACTTTATCAAAATTTCACTAAAGTACTTTTTGATTGCAAATTCGATTTAACATCGAAAAATGAAGTTGAAAAATTATTACGACCAATATTTCGATTTTTTGAAAAAATCAGTATTGATTAAAAAATTCATAACTCGGTCAATGATTTTTTGCACAACCTGGAAATTTCTGAAAAGTTGGCATTTTATGTCCTCTAAAACATATCAAAAAATAAAAAAAATTAAAAATAGTGTTTTTTTGTAAATCAAGTTTTAGTGATAAAAAGTTAAATAAAAAAATCACCAAATTTTTTTTACCGTGTATTATTTTTTTCCAGTGTAGTCCGTATCCATACCTACAACTTTGCCGAAGACACCAAATCGATCAAAAAATTCCTTCAAAAGATACAGATTTTTGAATTTTCATACATCATTTTTGTATGGACAGCTGCCAAATTTGTATGGAAAATTTTATGGACATACTAATGATGCAAAATGGCTATTTTGGGCATACCGAAGGCACCAAAAAAGTTTCAGCCGGATTAAAAAATACAAAAAAAAAATCGAATGACCGAAATCCTAGAGAACTGCTCATATCTATCATTAGACCCAAATCATGCATCAAATCATCAAATATTGGTTAAATTTGATATAAAAATAAAAGTCTTCCTATAGTGGACCCGGGTCCACAATCGGATTATGGACCCGGGTCCACTTTAGTTCAGGAAAGTTCAAACAGGCAAATTTAACTTTTTTTCAAATAATTATTTTTCTGCATAAAAAGATTAATAGATGAAAAAATCAATGTTAGAATTGCTCAAAAGACTTCATATTTAATTGTGCTGTTCAAAGGGTTATGAAACAGTGCTAAAAATATTGTAAACTAGTGAAAAATGCTCGTCGGCTCTATAAGGGTGTCCACTAATGGTTAATATACCCTAGAACAATTGTTTTTATAAGTATTTTTTAGATTTTTTATGAAATTTTGGAAAATCGAGTCTGGACTGCATATATATATAAGGGGTTTGCTTGTAACTATCACTATTTATCGCGATTTTACGAAAACAAGTCATCACAAAAAAAGTTCAAATCTCAGAATGAGTCAAACAAGGGTTTCCAGCAAGGCCTCGGACTGGCAAGTAATTATTAATTACTTTGATTTTAAGCTGGTAATTCAGTAATTCATTAATAACTTAGTAATTAATGGTAATAAGAATAATTTAAAGTAATTAATTGGTAATTAAAGTAATATTCAAGTAATTAAAGTAATTTAATATTTCAAGAATTGTACCTGTTCAACGAAACTTTGTGATTTTTATTTATAATCTATTATCACACTTAGATTTTTTACCGAATTAAGTAGTTGAAAAATCTGTAAAGTTTAAATCGGTACACCATATGTCAAAATGAACAAAATATTATCGAAAATCGGTTGTACGATGAACAACAATGAACTTTATTATCGAATTTCGATAAGTTTTTACCGAATTCGGTAGTTTTAGTTTACCGAACTGTTCAGCAGTTGAAAATTCGATAAACTTTACCGATTTCGGTCAAAAAAAAAAATCAAGTGTGAGGTAACAGTATAATTTTTTTTAAAGAAGAATGCCAATCAAAGGTTATAAAAAGACTGGCTCTGTATGTAGAGGGTCTTAGTCACCAAAGTTTTTTTTATTCCAAAATAAGTTGATTTAAACCTCATCCTCATGAATTTTACAGTTTTCATAATAAGCCTTTGAGCAAATAATTTTCAAAGTTTATGTTTGGCTCGAAAAATCAGGGCCAACAACTTCAATATTTTAATGGCATTTGACTTGCAATAAACTGAGAACAATTTAAAACTATTTAATTTTATATTTTATTAATATTTTGAATTAAAACAGTACAGTAAAAAGTTATTTCACGACAAAAAAAACTTAAAATTGTCCTCAAAACTAATGACTGCAAAACAACTGTACTCAAATAGTGAATTGAACAACACTTTTTTCATTGAAATGTTTTAACTTAGGCTTCTATGTCATTGAAATTGATATTTGTATCCGTCAGTCAGCATTTTTAGTAAATTTTTGGGAAAATTTTCAACTTCTTGCAATAGAAAAATATTTTATGAAGAAAAAATATGCCTGCAAAGTTTTTTAAAGCTACACTTTCAATTTTTTAACTGTGTTGATCGGAAAGCTGGTTGCTGTGATAAAGCCCCTTAAAGTTTGATTTTTTGGAAAAACTATTTTTTCTCAGTTTCATATACTTAATTAGTCCTCAGTTTTCAACTCACATGGACACAATTTTCAATGTTTAAACATGAAACTTTTGTGAAATATTCTTCTATTTTCAATAAAAAATCAAGGGGTTTCCAGCATCGTGTCAGACTGGTCACTAATCCGGAATTACTTGGAACTTGAGCAAGTAATTCTGTAATTCCGGATTTACTGAGTAATTCCAGAGTAATCCTGGTAATTCCTAATAATCCCAGTAATTCTGGTAATTCCATGATTCTTTTTTGTGAAAACATACTTCGGAAAATAATAAAAAATAACTGTTTTGATAAACCTTTTATGATTCTATTTATTGCCTATTAATTTTCATGTAAGAAACCAAAGTCAAAGCTTGTACGGGATCATTCGGATTTTGAGTAAGTAATTCAGTAATTCCAGTATTACTCCGCAATTCTGCAGTAATTCCTGTAATTCTAGAATTACCTAGTAATTCCGTAGTAATTCGTGTAATTCCATAGTTACTCAGTAATTCGTGTATTTCCCATTAATTCAAGTAACTACTAGTAATTCTTTAAAGGGAAATCGGCAGAATGCATTTTGCTTTTGCTTGAAGTACAGAGCGGATTTGAATGTCCGCTAATTTGGATGCTCTAATTCAAATTTATTCGGATGAATAAGCACTCAAACGTCAAAATCAGTTGTCAAACTGATGTTGATATTTACCAAATTATTTGATGATTTCCAAGTATGACGTCCAATTTTCCCGGTTTTTGAGTTTCCCAGAAAACGGAAAAAAATATTTTTTTTATTCCCGGGATTTTTTTTGAAAAAATCATAAAATCTATGTTTTCTTTATTGCGCATTTTGCACTTTACTAGAGTCTTGCCTCAATAATTTCGTCACAGTACCTTTTTATCACAGTGATTTTTCATCACACTTCCTGAGCTTACCATAGCAACTTTGTTTTTGTTTGTTTTGAATTTTCAATTACGACAGATTTTGTAAAAGAGAGCTTGTTTATTTCAGTGAAAGAACTAGTGGAATCTACTACAAATGTGATGAAATCAGCGTGATTAGAACCGCTGTCTGAGTTCTTGAAGGATCTCGTCGTAAATTGCAGTGGTTTTGGTATTTTAGAGCTTAATAAATGTGTTCGTGTTCAAGGCTTATCACATGATTTATTTCAGACCAGTGACCAGTGCCCTTCAAGGGCACATGTCCAGGGAACTTCTTGACGACCTCCTGTCCTGTAAGATCCTCCAGTCTTATTACGGTTATGTGAAGCAGAACCATTCCATTCGGATAAGATGAAATCCCAAATACAAGATACTAGATGGTTCGAAGAAGACGATTACGACTGCTTGGTCCGGCTGGGGAATTCTGGTTTAATAAAGTCAATATACAGATTTCTTTCGTCCAAAATGTATTGGTTTTTTAATATAATATTGCTGAATTTACAGCCAAATCCACATAATTTCAATTATCCTTCACCCAAAACTGGGCAGCAATCGTTCGAGTAATGGCACCGTTTACGGACTCAGCGAACACAGCTCGAGGTGGCCGATAGACTTATGCCCTCGTGCTTATTAGAAAAATATATAACCCGTCAAAAAAACTCGTATGTTTCAACTACGAGAATCGAACCAGCAACCTTTAACAGACCATCTCAATGACTTAACTGCCTCGGCCACCACAGCTTGGTGACTAGATTGTGGTCAAAAGTCGATGCATTACACTTGTTTTGTTTTGATGGTGTGATGAAAAATCAGTTTGCCAACTGTGATGAAAATTTTCCCGCAGCACTCTACTGCGGTGCAAAGTGCGCAAAGTTGACAGTTCTCAGTCCTGCAAAGCAGTGTGATGAAAAAATCTAGGCCTAGCACGATTGACACAAAACTCTGGGAATTGCTGCAAGGCGCAATATATTTTTTTATGTTTTTTAAGCTTGAAAGTTATAGAATTAGCTCAATACTATTTATATCAATTCTAAACAAGGATAGCAGTTTTTAGATAGCTTAAATAAATTTTTGTTGTTCTCTGTTGTGCTTTGAATTTTATATGCACCACATTTCTAATTCAAATTTAATAAGTATCTTATAAATATTTATTTTTAATTTATTTCTATATGACATGACTAAAACAGCTTAAAAAGTTGGTTTAAGATGTCTAAAAACAAAACTGACAACAAATATATTGGTACCAATTTATATAAAATTTTAGAAAAGTTTCAATTTATAAATTGTTATGCTAGTGAATTTCCAGGACAAAATTCGATTTTTGTTTAATTCCGGGAATTCCCCATACAAAATATAAAAATTCTCGGCATTCAAGAAATCCCGGGTTTTGAAAAAAATCCCGGGAATTTTGTGCCGGGAATTCCCGGGATGGACGCACTATTGCCAAGCACGTGGTTTTGTGCGTTTGACAGCTGTCAGTCTATCCAATTCCAAAGAGTTTTCTCAATATGCTGGAAGCTGGGCAGTAATTCCAAGTTATTTTTATAAATTTTAGCAATTCTGCGTGGTTTCTGGTAATCCCAAGTAACTCTGGGAAATCAAAGTAATCCGTGGCATATTGCCAGTAATCCTGATAATTCCATTTAGACTGGTCAGTAATCCTTGGTGCTGGAAACCCCTTGTAAAAAATGATACTCAAAATTCACATTATCCAGATTGATACAAAAAGCTTAATTTAAAACTTTGTACTTGTACTTTGCTTGATATTGAGTGTTTTAATTTTTAAAAGAGCTATCGAATGAGCTATTTTGAATGATTTCAATCAGAGCCTTAAAAAAAATAATTAAATCTTATTGAGTAATTCTCGCTGAAAGTGGACCACTATTTACACAAGGTGCTCAAAAATCAAAAGCAATGTACTTTTCCAATAGCCCCCACCAAGTTATGAAAGAAACCATGTTTGGTTGGTTGAATTTGTCCTCACCTCGGCGCCACGAAGCTAAAACGTTTTTTTGAATTGGTAATTTTTTGACTTAGGCGCGTCTACAAAATTGCTAATAACTTTGCAAAACTTCAACGAACCCTTGATGTTTAGGGGTGTTTTGGAAAGGAAATGAGCAGAGCTTTCGAATGCACTTGTCAGAAAAATACCGTTCCATACATTTTTTAGCCATAAAACAACAATGTATTTTTAAAAGTCATTTTTGAAGGCCGGCGCCCCGCTTTATCGAAAAACTGACAAATCCATTCGAAAGCTGAGACGATTTCACATAAAGGACCAATGCATCTAAGGTGTATGTTCCTCCTATCTTTTTTAATCTAATTTTGATTCTGAGAGCGCAGCGCTCCGTTCGTATTTCGGGCGCCCAAAATGTTGCATTAGCTTGCCCCAATTTAAGGTTTTGTCAAACAATATAGGTGCTCACTTTTTAAATGATAGTTTATTATCCAAAGATCAAGATGCACTATCGATAATTGACCAATATTTAAGTTTTTGGGTTCTGCCAGGCATTTTAATGTCGAAAAGTTGTTTTTGTTTACTTTTTTGGTTGTTAAATGCTTATTTACAATTGGGTGGACATTTTTACAGTAAAACTAATGAATGTAGCATGTAGGAAATTTCACCACGAACATTTTTCTCGAGGAGAAAACGTAATTTCGATACTCCAACGCAAAGATATTTGAGTTTTAGTGAGAAAAAAGTGCCAATTTTACAAATTTCCCAGAATTAACAAGCACGGCCTATTATTTACATGCGGCATATGTTTTGGAAGCCAAAGTTTGGTGTCTGTGGTATGGTTTCTTATAGTTATTTAGGTAGCTGAATTCGCATCTGCAATCAAATTTCAGATAAACAGTGAAATTTCGAGCCACACCCAAAAGTTATTTGCGGTATTGCGCAATTCCCACTAACTTGGACTTCGCACTATATTATTGCTATCGATCGCACTATTGCGACTTGTCAAACTGGCTTGGAAAATTTAAAATTTTCGCGAAAAAGATCAAAGCGAGCCGCGGTTGCCGATCCTTTTTTAGTTGTCAATCGCAATTTAAAAGTGCGAAACGTCCAGTTTGGTGGAAACTGCGACTGGAAATGTAAATAAACAAAAGCTGGTTGCCTAGTTTTTTGAAATGTTGTTGTCAAAAGTGCGAGAAATAAGTGCGGGCAAAATCCAAGTTACAGTGAAAGGATCAATAATATGCTGTAATTTTAATCGCTAGTGAATTCGGCCATATTTCATCTTTTGCTCACCTTTAATTGATATTTTACTCACGGATTTTTTATGGAGAGTGTTTTTTTTTCAAGTTCTGATTGTTTTGAGAATGTCAGAAAACCTCGTTTTGTGATTTGGCTGGTTTCAATGTAAACTTAAAAATAAATGAAAACTTTAGATTTTTTAGGATTTTTTTTTATGATTTTGTGGAACGATTGTATAAATCCAAATTGACAGTCATTAATTAATGACGATTTCCATAACTTTGCAAGGAATAGAAAAATTTAGGCGTGGCTCAAATATCACTGTTCACTGTTTATCTGAAATTTGATTGCAGATCCGAATTCAGCGACCTAAATAACTGTAAGAAACCATACTTTGGGTTCCAAAACATATGCCGCATGTAAATAATAGGCCAATAATTCTGAGAAATTTGTAAAATTGGCACTTTTTTCTCACTAAAACTCAAATATCTTTGCGTTGGAGTATCGAAATTACGTTTTCTCCTCGAGAAAAATGTTCGTGGTGAAATTTCCTACATGCTACATTCATTAGTTTTACTGTAAAAATGTCCACCCAATTGTAAATAAGCATTTAACAACAAAAAAAGTAAACAAAAACAACTTTTCGACATTAAATTGCCTGGCAGAACCCAAAAACTTAAATATTGGTCAATTATCGATAGTGCATCTTGATCCTTGGATAATAAACTATCATTTAAAAAGTGAGCACCTATATTGTTTGACAAAACCTTAAATTGGGGCAAGCTAATGCAACATTTTGGGCGCCCGAAATACGAACGGAGCGCTGCGCTCTCAGAATCAAAATTAGATTAAAAAAGATAGGAGGAACATACACCTTAGATGCATTGGTCCTTTATGTGAAATCGTCTCAGCTTTCGAATGGATTTGTCAGTTTTTCGATAAAGCGGGGCGCCGGCCTTCAAAAATGACTTTTAAAAATACATTGTTGTTTTATGGCTAAAAAATGTATGGAACGGTATTTTTCTGACAAGTGCATTCGAAAGCTCTGCTCATTTCCTTTCCAAAACACCCCTAAACATCAAGGGTTCGTTGAAGTTTTGCAAAGTTATTAGCAATTTTGTAGACGCGCCTAAGTCAAAAAATTACCAATTAAAAAAAATGTTTTAGCTTCGTGGCGCCGAGGTGAGGACAAATTCAACCAACCAAACATGGTTTCTTTCATAACTTGGTGGGGGCTATTGGAAAAGTACATTGCTTTTGATTTTTGAGCACCTTGTGTAAATAGTGGTCCACTTTCAGCGAGAATTACTCATTTATAATTATTTTTTTTATCAAGGTTAAAAGTAATTAAGTAATTTATGTAATTAATCATTTTGGCCCAGTAATTTGAGTAATTAATTGGAAGACTGGCAAGTAAT
Source organism: Culex pipiens pallens (assembly GCF_016801865.2). NCBI lineage: Eukaryota > Metazoa > Arthropoda > Insecta > Diptera > Culicidae > Culex > Culex pipiens. The sequence goes on from NW_026292824.1 coordinate 260,580, forward strand.
AAACGCTGCTGGAAACCCTTGGAGTCAAATATTGGCCCATATCAATTGACACGCTAAACGTCAAATACGTCAAAGCACTCTCTTCTCCGATGACTTCAAAGTTCCATCATCCAATCTCAATCACATCCCGATGTACGCGGGCCATCTTTTTTCCACCGAGCTCAGGACAACGTGCGCGCAACAGCAGCCAGCCAGCCAGCGAACTCTCTACATAATAAATCAAACAACAGCTCCCCTCGCCCACCCACGTGTGATTGAACTCGCGAGAACGCACAACTTGATGCTCAAATTTCCCGTCGAAAGTCAAACAGGACCGATCGGTTGGCCTGAGTTCAGGGTGTTTGAACCAATATTTGATTTCGGTCTGTTTTGATCATCAAAATGATTAAAATTTTGGGCATTTGAATAAAATCTGAAAATTTCGATATATTGTTTGCTCCAACAACAGGTTCACTTACCCTAACAAGATGTCATCAAACAGGCAAACGAACGCTGTCAGTCTGGTACAACTTAAACTCATGCTGGCACACCATTTTGATGCCGGGATGACGCAGCAGTGATGTCACACTTTGAACTAAGTTCAACTCGACGGTAAAAGAAAAAAATATACATTTAACTGAAATTTCGGGTAATTACAACAATGTTTTTTTGCTGGAAAGTTGCCTATATTCAGCAAAACATAATTGTTAAAATTTGGTTGATTTCCTTCTTAATGTTGTTTTTTTTTTTCAAAAGATAAAAATTTTACAGAATTTCACAAAACCTTTTTCCGTGCACGACGTCACCACACCCAGTAAAAAGGAAAACAAGCAAACAAAAATTCGAAGCCCAACTCACGAAACAAATCGCATAGTACGACGCACCCACCCAAAGTGAAAAGCGCTCGCGGGAATGGGTAAAAATTTGAAATGTAAATTTTGCGTGAAATTATCCGCCCATCAACCCCTCCCCCGAATTTTCCCTCCTAAGCCACGTCACGTCATTTTCGTCGTCGTCGTGACTGCCACTTTTCATCATTGAACTTTGAAATTTTCGTTTGACTTGTCTAATTTTCGCGTGCTTTCCCCTCGCTGTTCCAAAAGCTGTGCCAAAAATTTATCGGGAAAAATTTTCCGGGGGAAAATTAAGCGAAAAAAAGGGGAGGAGGGTTGTTGACGTGTCGTCACCTTCGGAGCTTTTCCAGAAGAAGAGCAACAACAACAAAAAAGAAGCAATCACGTGCCAGAGGGCGTGGTGAGATGAAAAGCGAAATTGATTGCTTTACCAGGGCTTTTGGTTCATCACGCATTTTTCCAGTAATTCCATTTTTAAGGGGAGGGGGTATTTTCCGTGAAAAGTTTGACCTATCGAACTTTGATCGTGGCGAGTGAAAAAATGTAAATTTTTCGAAATTACTGAGAACGCGTTACTGGGAAGGTCCATATGAATTTTTGATGAGCCAGGCTCAAGTTTTGTTGAATTCTTGTTAATTTTGGAGTTTTGCATTGAAATTTTAATTTCATGACTGAAATTTCCTTTTGATCAAACTCTAAGATTGAAACTCACACAGTCATTCTCACTCATTGCTGGCAATCCCTTAGAAATAAACCCCTTGCTAAGTTTCAACACGACGACAGGTGCAACCCCCTGAATCCGCAAAACCGCAGAGCAGTGCAACCAGTGATTGATTATATTGGCATAAATTATGCTAAATCGTGTATCACACATGTGTGTGTGTTTTCTCGAAACCGTTGGCAATCTGACAGATGGCGTGTTCTTGAGTTAAACTGCACGTTGTTGGTGGAGTGTGGATGTTCGGTTGGTTAAAGTCCCCCTTGTAAGAACCACCGTCGAGCAAAACCGACAGCTGTTGTTTCCAAGTGCCCAGATAGAGAGGTAGAGATATGGGTGGATTTTCACACCACACACGTGGTAGCGAGCATGCACACACCGCGAATTTGTGTTTCGCAAATTGGTGCTGAACACCTCTTTTGCATGCTAGAGTGTTGGGGAAATACGAATAATAATAATAATTGAATTACAAGCCACAGTTTCAACATTTCAATAAAAAAAACAATTGGAAAATACATTATCTACCGTACAGTTGATATGCAATCAAAAATTTTCAAAAAATGTAAGATTTGCCAAAAAAAAAACACTCAAATTTTGCGAAAAAAATGCTTTTTGCCGTTTTGTACATCGAAAATTTACTAAAATTCAAAAGATAATTGAATTAACCCAAACATACAAAAAATGATTCTAAACTCAGTCAAATGCATTTTAAATTGATTTCAGGGAAATGCTTTTGAATTTCCGTTGAATTTGAAACATTCATAAAAAAATTGTCCGTTGAGTGGGGGAGGGGTGACAAAACCTTTAAATAAAATTTTACCAGCTTTAACAAGCTTAAACAATGTTTAATTTCAATTGTTTTATTTATTGAAAAAAACCATTTTCAAATCATGACTCTGAAAAATAGGTAATCAAAATTTGTTATCTTAATTGTCATAAAAATATAACACAGATCTTTATATCTAACAGTTTTTTTTATATCATTTCAATCCAAATAACCTATCGCTGCAGTGCTGTCAAAATTGTATCTGGGCAATTCTCTGAGATTTCGGCCATGCAATTTTTTTTTGTATTTTTTAATCCGACTGAAACTTTTTTGGTGCCTTCGGTATGCCCAAAGAAGCCATTTTGCATCATTAGTTTGTCCATATAATTTTCCATACAAATTTGGCAGCTGGCCATACAAAAATGATGTATGAAAATTCAAAAATCTGTATCTTTTGAAGGAATTTTTTGATCGATTTGGTGTCTTCGGCAAAGTTGAAGGTATGGATATGGACTACACTGAAAAAAAATTAAACATATTTTGGTGATTTTTTATTTAACTTTTTGTCACTAAAACTTGATTTGCAAAAAAACACTATTTTTATTTAATTTTTTTTATTTTTTTGATATGTTTTAGAGGACATCAAATGCCAACTTTTCAGAAATTTCCAGGTTGTGCAAAAAATCTTTGAGCGAGTTATGAATTTTTGAATCAATACTAATTTTTTCAAAAAATCGAAAAATTGATCGCAAAAATTTTTCAACTTCATTTTTCGATGTAAAATCAAATTTGCAATCAAAAAGTAGGTACTTGAGTGAAATTTTGATAAAGTGCACCATTTTCAAGTTAAATCAATTTTTAGGCGTATATTGAATATATATATATATTGGCCCTTTTGAAATGTTAGTCTTGGTTTAAAAAATTTGAAAATATTTTTTTTCGCAGAGGTCGAAAAATTTCACGAATGTTTCATATTTTAACATTGAAAATCGGATCATTAGTTGCTGAGATATCGACATTAGAAAATGGTGTTGTGTTTGGGTGGGACTAAGAAACCATCAATTTTCCTGTTTTTAAACCTTTGCATGGCAATATCTCAGCAACTAAGAGTCTTATCAACAAAGTTCAAAAGTGCAAAATATAGTGAATTTTCTCAGCTTTTCAAAAATATTTTTTTCAAAAGTGGGCAAACATGTGTACTAATTTTAAAAAATGAAAAACTTCGACTATTTTCAAAAAAGTCACCTAAAAATGGCTATAACTTGAAAACGGTGCACTTTATCAAAATTTCACTAAAGTACTTTTTGATTGCAAATTTGATTTTACATCGAAAAATTAAGTTGAAAAATTTTTGCGACCAATATTTCGATTTTTTGAAAAAATCAGTATTGATTCAAAATTTCATAACTCACTCAAAGATTTTTTGCACAACCTGGAAATTTCTGAAAAGTTGGCATTTGATGTCCTCTAAAACATATCAAAAAATAAAAAAAAATAAAAATAGTGTTTTTTTGCAAATCAAGTTTAAGTGACAAAAAGTTAAATAAAAAATCACCAAAATTTTTTTTACCGTGTATCATTTTTTTCCAGTGTAGTCCATATCCATACCTACAACTTTGCCGAAGACACCAAATCGATCAAAAAATTCCTTCAAAAGATACAGATTTTTGAATTTTCATACATAATTTTTGTATGGCCAGCTGCCAAATTTGTATGGAAAATTATATGGACAAACTAATGATGCAAAATGGCTTCTTTGGGCATACCGAAGGCACCAAAAAAGTTTCAGCCGGATTAAAAAATACAAAAAAAAATCGAATGACCGAAATCTGAGAGAACTGCTCTATTAGTACCGTACACCAGGGATATTTTGATAGCCGGGGTGAAATTGATAGGTTGAAGATTTTCAAACAAAATGAAAATTACAAAATAAATATAAATTGGATATGTTCCTAAGCTTGGTAAAGAAGTATTTAAAGTACCTTAAGAAGTATTTAAAGTACCTTAAGAAGTGATTTTCAACAAATTTTGAAAAGTTTTGAAAAGTTAGTTAACTAAAATTATGAAAACATTGATAAGTAAGATTATTTCAATTCTTTCAAAGAGTCATGTTTTCCTCAAAGAAAATGAATTCTAAACGAAAAATTGAACTGCATCATCGAATTTTGAGGACAATTTTACACTAAGAACAGTGTGAATAATTTTAAAAATTTCAAGTTTCTAGTTTTATTGAAAAAGAATGATTTTTTTGTGTTTTGTAGGCATTTTCAGCTGAATAAGTTTCTTAGTAAATTTGAAAAATGTATGAATTGATTTTGGTAGCATCAAAAAATCTTTTTTTATTGAAAAATCAATATCTAATTAATTTTGATTAAACTTGAAACTTTTTGCTATCTAAACCTCAAATTTATATACATTTTATTAAAAATAATAAACTTATTTAAACAAAAGTTTAACTGTTATTTTTCAAACGAAACATTAAAAGTTACCTTAATAAGAGTCAACTTGACGTTATCAATTCATTTTGTAAGCTTGTAGGCGTGGTGAGAAACACTGAGACTATCAAAGTCACCCCGGTTTTTAAAATAACAATTTTTAACGCAAATATTTTTGAAAACACTGATGAAAATAAAAGCTTCTCTGATAAAACGTACATGGACATTGTGTGGACATTGTCCTGAATTATGAACAATATTCGAAAAATAAATTGAAATCCTATCAATGTCACCCCGGTTTACGAAACCATGTTTTACATTCTTCGCGTTTATTTGCGTGGTGTAATTGATTTTGATAAAAAAAATGGATTTGTTTAAATCAATGCGAATGAAATTATCAATCATAGTCTTAAAATGCAGAAAACCTAAAGGATGATTTTTTTTGCTCAAAATGAAGTTGAAACTAAGGGAAAAGCCCTTACAATAATCACTAATTTTTGGACAAAATAAATTTCGAAATTTTGAAATTCCAGAAAATAAAAAAACCAAAAACATAAATGTTAAAAAAAATCAATATTCAGATGTTTTAAAAAATTTTATATTTAGATTATTATGAGATTGTTACGTACACCCAGAACTGGGTATCGGCATACGAGAGGATAAAGAGCACGATTCGGTAGTAAAATGGTACTGTGTGCGGACGGAGAGGATAAATCCCGAAATAACCGAGAGTACTTTACTCATGGTTCATCTTCAAAAAAAGTTCATCTATCAAAAAAAAAAAAAAAAGTACCGGTACCGAGCCACCATGGTTCGGTAACTAAGTGGCGGTCATTTGTCCATATAAGCCACTCAATAGGATGAACTGTTCCAATGAACGAATGAACACGCGAGAGGACTATACTCTCGCAAAATAGCACTTTCCTCACGTTTCTTTTCGTGAGGACTATCCCCTCGTTCTTTAACTTTGGGTGTATATATTAGAGAGCCTGGATCTTATTAGAGAACGGACATCTCAAACCAAAAGTACCAATCGAAGCACGAGAACTGTCAAACGGAGGTACCAATCGAGCCAAATTCTTTGTCTTATGCTCGATTGGTACCTCCGTTTGACAGTTCTCGTGCTTCGATTGGTACTTTTGGTTTGAGATGTCCGTTCTCTAATAAGATCCAGGCTCTCTAATATATATTTTAAAGTTTATGTTCGTCGCTTGTGGTCAAAGTTGGGGCAAAAATTTAAAAAAAACAAGTTGCAAAAGGATGATTTTTTCAGCACGAGTCGTACATTTATCCAACGAGGATCAGCGAGTTGAATAAACACGACGAGTGCTGAAAATCAAGTTTAGCAAAGTATTCATTTTCAAAACAAGTGCTGAAAAGTTCAACTTTTCAGCACCCTTTCAGATCTGAAGAGTAGAACTTTTCTGCATTTATTTTGAATAGTGTTACTATTTGATTCTATTATTCTTGGTACAGAAAAGAAAGCTTTTTCGTCGTTCAAGACAAGAAAACTATGTAGTTTCACGATTGAATTGCAAAAAAATAAATTCATCATTTTAACAGTGTTTAAGAGAAGATTCGAATGCATAATGCACCAGTCCAGTTGCAACATTAGTTTTCAAAATATTTAGCTAATGACGAAAACATTTTTTTGATAAAAAATGACTTTCACGGCTCTGTACATCGCAATTTTTTCAAACTGATTTTGGTTGATTAGACTTCTATTTCCATAGAAAAATTGTTTTACAGATTTATTCATGAGTCAAATTTGAATGTTTATATCACATTTCCAAAAGTGGTTGTTATAAATTTTGGTGTTATTTTTTTCACTCACATGTAAACGTGTGAAAATTTGCCAATGAGATTTGAGAACAGAGTTTTGTGACATATTTATCGTTGGGATTAAAATATGGAGAAATGTTTAATTTTATATAAACAAAAAATAAAGAGATAAATGAATAATATGACAACGGGCAGTAAAAAATCACCTCGTGGGCCATACTTTGGTCACTTTAAATCATTCAACGCAACTTCATCTCAATTTTCACCATGGTCACCGCGGACAAAACTCCCATTAATCGTCCCGCGCGACGTCATCCAACCACATACCCCAAAAGCTCCATCATTCAATATTTCACCTGGTAAAGTGGATTTGCGCTTCCGCCGGGGGGAAACCCAAACCCCTAATGGATTTGATAATGCTTACGTGAGCCGCAACTTTATGTGAAGGTCCACTGATGATGAGTGATGTTTTTCGAGGGTTAGTTTGAAGTTAATGATGGTTGGTTGTTTTTTTTTTTTTTTCGTTTTCTCTCGAAATTGGCAATCAATTTCGCAACAAAAAAGCGTTAAAAACGAACATTTTAACCGACGAGCGCAACCCCCAATTGTGGCAACATTGTGGGGCTTCGCGCTCGTTTTCAAATCCCAGTAAATTATCACAACAAATGGACCCCATCAATCTTGCTTTCGACCTCCGGTTCCACGCCACCACTTCGCTCGAAATAACTCAAACAGAATTTATCATCAAAATTGGCATAAAACGTTGAAAAAATGCTTTATTTTGCTGGGGCGAAGCAGATAAAAAAAAGTAAAGTTCGTCCTTGCCCCCGTTATCCCAAGTCGATTTATGCAAGATTTAAATTTCATCCCCTTTTTGACTAATGATGGACCGACGACGTCGGCACTTAAGCAGAAGTGCACCAGCACCGTCAGTTGCGTCGTCATCGGCGGAGGGAAGGAAAACCTTTTTTTTGTGTTTGCTTCCCATTTTTCCTGAAGCAGCAGGACTCGGCAAGGATTTATGAAGTGTTGTGTCGGTCGGTGCCATTGAAGAACTCGCCCTCATCTTTTGCTTCTTCTTGCTTTTTCGCTTTTTTAACGCACGTGCTCAGCTGTGGTAGGGAATTTATATGGATGTGCTTTATGCTTTTGTTAGAAAGGAAAAACTAGCCACTCTGGAAAAATGGATGAATGAGATCGGGAGGAGAAAAAAAAGGAATTATTGTGTGAAAAAAGGAGATGGAGGAGATAAAGTATTTTCTAGTAAGGTGAGTATCTCTTGATTCTTATAGTTTAATTTTTTTAAGGTTTCAGTACTTATGAATAATACAAACTTTTGTAAACTCAAATTAATTTCACGTCTAGAATAAAAATCATTCAATTTTAGATTTATTGGAGATCTTGAAATAAATAATAGTGAACAAATCTGAACCTGATCATATTTAACATGTGAGAGATTTCCTATAGAATCAGCCGATATCATGAAAGTCTGCCAATTATGAGAAATTTGGTGACTGACTAAGCCATATAACCATTTTTTTTAATTTTCGATAAATTCAAAAAGGACAATTTTGAGCCACAAAGAATGGATTTTTTCATTAAGTTTTTTAAATATCTAAATACAGCATTCCCCGCGAAAACAGCATGATTCGAAAAAAAAAAGTTGTCCGACTAATCTCAATTTTTTTCTGGGGTTTCCTTGGCCGAAATAATTAGACCCGTATTTTTTTGTTCGGCCATTACGGTGACCTACGCCGTGTTAGGGTGGTCCGAAAAATGGCAATTTTCGTCGATTTTCTCAAAAACCACTTAAAAAAAAATCATATCTCCGCCTTATTTCATCCGATTTTAGCTGTCTTAGACGCAAAAGAAAGGTGATTAGTTTAGCTATTCAGAAAAAATAGTAAAAAGTTTCAAAAATCTAGCTTAACATTTGAAAAGGTCGTATGAAAACTTATAATGCTGTTTTGAAGGTCTCGGGACCAAAGAACCTATGTCTGAAAATATTTTTACCTGATTCCTCGGAAAATTTTACATCAGATATTATAAAATGGTGAAGTTATATTTTCAACGCTTTGAGATACGATTTTTTTGAAAATAATACCTGGGTTTTTCGACGCGCCACGCACAAAAAAGGGAAAATGACGAAAACGGGAAAAACGACTTTTTTCACTAAACCTGCGATAACTTGAAAATTTAAGTGATGACCTATAGATACGAAAATTTTGCGAAAATCGACGAAAATGGCAATTTTTTGGACCACTCTAACACGGCGTAGGTCACCCTAAAGGTCAAACAAAAAATACGGGTCTAATTATTTAGGCCAAGGAAACCCCAGAAAAATTTTGAGCCCGATCGGAGAACTTTTTTTTCGAATCATTCTGTTTTCGTGGGGAATTGCTGAATATAAATATAAAAATTTGTCAAAAATCGTAAAACGCACCGTGTATAAGTTATAGTCGTTCAATGATTAGTTCAAAGGAAGAAAAAGTATATTTTTTTTTTATTTGCGGTGAAATAACTGATATTTCAGATGGATTAGTAATTAAAAATTAAATCCGTTTTGACTATGAAAATCATCAAAAATATTGCCGAGATATTGTTGTTTTAATTTTGCATTGCAAAGAATAAAATTTGAGAAAATTGAAATTTTCAAAGTGGTTTCAACGCTTTCATTTTCCAAATAACGATATATCAGCAACTATTGTCCAATATTCAATGTCGAAAAATGCAATCATTGTGAACTTTCTAAGCTCTCGAATACATTTTTTTAATCAAGCCTATTTCAAAAGATTTAAACATAATGCTTGGCATCTGAACATAAAAAAAATATTTGGAAGATTGGGTTAAAATTACACATATTTCATTTTTTTAACTTGATAATCGAAATAAATTTAAAAAAAATCAAACTATTGACATTTTACGAAAAATACAGAAACTTAACAGTAAATTCAAATAAAATTTTACTTTGATTCAGAGTAGAAACAAAAACAATTAATCATTGAAAAATAAACGAATGCTCAACAATACTTATAATTTCAATGTTAAGTTTTAGCAAACGTGTGGATCAATCGGACCGCACAATCCTCACAATCCAGAGGTCGCCGGTTTGAATCCCGCGGCGGGCGCTCTAAAATTCTTTGTGTAAATATGGATATTCGGCGCCGTCGCTCCGTGCCATACTTTCATACACTTAGGAGCCCAGGGCGGCGAAGTCCTTGCAGATAAAAAGGAAGACACTAGTGGTTGGTACTAGCAATGGTGGCCGACAGCTATAAAGTCAACTTCGTTTTTTTTCATAGGATACTTCGTTTCAACAGGAAATGGCAAAAAGTTAAAGATAACTAAATTTAAAATTTTATTTCAATCAAACAGCGTTTAAGATATCCAAGAATTCAATTATTTTTTTTTACCACAACCCCATTTTGATTTTATTTTGATTAAAGTGTTTAATCAATGTTGATTTGTGTTGGTGTCAGTATTTAACATTTTTTTCCAAAATTTAGTTAAATAAGATTCTATCTTTAACCACTTATTTTATTCAAAATGTGTGAGCGACAAATTCTTTATTAATTTTTATATTAATTTTTATTGCAAACGTAAAACAGTTTTCTCATTTTTTAATTCAGAACTAACAACGATTGGATTTTATTCGATACATAAGCTTTCCGATAACTGAACCTTAAGATTTATCTATAGTAATTTACCCATACTCAGAAAGAATATTTGAGCCGACTTAATGAACCAAAATGAAACATTGCAAAACTCACGTTCGTTTCTTTTTTTTTCTAAAATAGAATCGATCAATGTGACAAAATGTAACAGAATCATTATCATTCTTTACGCTGTTCATAGTTGTTGAAATTCAGCTCTATTTTTAAATTAATTGTTTGTTTGTTGTTTCATGTTTAATGTTATCTCTAGTTTGATTATCTAAAATTTATAAAAATCTGTTGATTCATAAAAAATATCATGATAATTTGTGTCAAATGCATTCAATATTTATTAGGAATTCTAATGTCTTAAAAAATCTTTGCATTCTAAAATAGATTGAAATTGTTACAGAAACCCTCAAATTTAAAGTAAGTTACTAGAGTAGAATGATTCAATTATTGAGTGAATTCAATTCGAAAATTGTATTAAAAATTACAAAATTATTCAAGAGAAAGAAAATAATATTCAAACAAGCATGCATGGGATTCCCGACTTTTTGACAAAACATTTCAAATTCCTATTTTTTGGCTGATTTGACGAATTTCCGACTTTTTCCCAACTTTCCCGGTTTCCCAACTTGAGTGGCCACCCTGAATTTTAAGATGAATTTTTATCAATTTATAATTCGTATTTTTACACAAAATATCGAATTTTGCAAAATGACCCTTTTTGTACCAAAAAAATCAGGGAGCAAAAAAATATTATTATTTTCAGAAAACTTCAAAATTTTATTGAAAATAGAAGTCGCATTTTCCCGCATTGATATTTAGTATTTTTGGGCTCGCTGATTTTTTATAATTCATATGAACAGCATTGCAAAAAATATTTCTGCAAAAATTTCGATCGTCAATACATTAATATTTGGGTAATTCTCTACCAACTCACACGAAATCGGGAAAAGTTGCCCCGACCCCTCTTCGATTTGCGTGAAACTTTGTCCTAAGGGGTAACTTTTGTCCCTGATCACGAATCCGAGGTCCGTTTTTTGATATCTCGTGACGGAGGGGCGGTACGACCCCTTCCATTTCTGAACATGCGAAAAAAGAGGTGTTTTTCAATAATTTGCAGCCTGAAACGGTGATGAGATAGAAATTTGATGTCAAAGGAACTTTTATGTAAAATTAGACGCCCGATTTGATGGCTTACTCAGAATTCCAAAAAAACGGATTTTTCATCGAAAAAAACACTAAAAAAGTTTTAAAAATTCTCCCATTTTCCGTTACTCGACTGTAAATTTTTTTGGAACATGTCATTTTATGGGAAATGTTATGTACTTTTTGAATCTACATTGACCCAGAAGGGTCATTTTTTCATTTAGAACAAAATTTTTCATTTTAAAATTTCGTGTTTTTACTAACTTTGCAGGGTTATTTATTAGAGTGTAACAATGTTCTACAAAGTTGTAGAGCAGACAATTACAAACAATTTGATATATAAATATAAAGGGTTTGCTTACAAACATCACGAGTTATCGCGATTTTACGAAAAAAAGTTTTGAAAAAGTTGGTCGTCGTTGATCATGGTCGTTCATCGTCACCCGCGACAGACACGGACGACGAAACAAAGAGAAACGCAAAAAGTAACTTTTTCAAAACTTTTTTTCGTAAAATCGCGATAACTCGTGATGTTTATAAGCAAAGCCGTTATAATTATATATCAAAATTTTTGTAATTGTCTGTTCTACAACTTTGTAGAACATTGTTACACTCTAAAAAATAACCCTGCAATGTTAGAAAAAACACGAAATTTTAAAATGAAAAATTTTGTTCTAAATGAAAAAATGACCCTTCTGGGTCAATGTAGATTCGAAAAGTATATTAAATTTCCCATAAAATGACATGTTCCAAAATTTTTTACAGTCGAGTAACGGAAAATGGGAGAATTTTTAAAACTTTTTTAGTGTTTTTTTTTCGATGAAAAATACGTTTTTTCGGAATTCTGAGTAAGCCATCAAATCGGGCGTCTAATTTTACATAAAAGTCCCTTTGACATCAAATTTCTATCTCATCACCGTTTCAGGCTGCAAATTATTGAAAAACACCTCTTTTTTCGCATGTTCAGAAATGGAAGGGGTCGTACCGCCCCTCCGTCACGAGATATCAAAAAACGGACCTCGGATTCGTGATCAGGGACAAAAGTTACCCCTTAGGACAAAGTTTCACGCAAATCGAAGAAGGGTCGGGGCAACTGCTGTGTGAGTTGGCGGAGAATTACCCATTTAGGAAAATTATGGTTTCAAAACAACTGGGCAGGTGTGCAATGAACTTTAAACACCTTTGTCCATGTTTGCTCAAAATACGGTTTTTGAAAAAAATCGCTGGTGTCAAAATTGTATGGAGACTTGTATGGACAAACCAATGATTTATAAAACCCTTTTTTAGTCCCGAGGAAGCCCCGATTAAAGTTTCTGTCAATTCAGAAAAAAAACACAAATAAAATTATTCCCAAGAATTTGCCAAAAAATGTTTTTTTTTTCAATATTAATTTTTTTTAAATGTTGACATTTCTCCCAATTTATCAAAGTTTTTTTTTATTTATTAAAAAATCTAAATTAAACAAGTTAATAATCCACAGCTCAAGCTTCTTTAATCTTTTGTGAGACACGTTTATTATTTTATTTGTCTGATATGATGGTAAACATGGAAAAAAATGTATTAGTCTAAAAGAATTGTCCCGCCCGTGTGGATCAATCGGACCGCGCACTGGACTCACAATCCAGAGGTCGCCGGTTCGAATCCCGCGGCGGGCGCTCTAAAATTCTTTGTGTAAATATGGGTATTCGGCGCCGTCGCTCCGTGCCATACTTTCATACACTTAGGAGCCCAGGGCGGCGAAGTCCTTGTAGATCAAAAGGAAGACACTAGTGGTTGGTACTAGCAATGGTGGCCGACAGCTATAAAGTCAACTTCGTTTTTTTTTTTTTCTAAAAGAATTAATCCATGAAATTTATGATTGAAATTTTCCTATTTGAATATTGAAATAATTTGAAAAATAAAAACAAATAAACTTAAACCCAGCATCCCCTTTCAACATCAGCAGGGGCGAAATGCGATGAAAAAGGATTTTCTCCTGCTGAAGCAGGTCCTGAATGATGACCGTGCCAGAACCCCTCGGTCCACGTTCATTGTGGCTGCAAAACGAGCGACCCTGAAAGAAAGAGAGCGGCAGTCCGGGTCGGGAAGTTGCTGCGGCTGGCAGGACCAGGAACGAGAAACGACCTGCTCAAACCCAGAACCGGTACCGACATTGACTGGGAGGGATCATTCTTTTGTGTAGCCTCACGTGCAGGGTGTATACTCGCTCACATCCACACGCGTTACACAATGGGGTGATAGTGCGATGTGTGTGTGTGTGTGTATGACGTAACGGGGATTGAATGGTCCATTCAGAGCCGAACAAACTCAAAGAACCCACAAACTGTTTGTAGTTCTCTAGCAGAAGGAAAAATTGTGGTGAAAATGTATAGTTGTGAATTGTTTTTTTAAATGTAAATCTCAAAGCAAAATTATGTTTATTAAAAAAAGATATTGATATTTATAGATTTATAAAATTCATAGAAAATATGTTTTTTTGATCGAAGCAGATTCCTGTTAATGAGAAGGTGTTTCGTCATTACAATACATTCCAAAAGTTTTTATTATTTCAAAGATTACTTTACTAAATTCGATTTTTGTGCTTTTATGGATATTTACAAAAACCTTTACAAATTTCCAGTTTTTTTCTAACGATCTTTTTCAAACTTCCTGAGAACCGCGCTGGTCACTATTTACGTTTGTTTGTGTGGCATTGTGCACTCGAACAGCATACATGCGGGGGCGTGATAAGCAAATGGATCTCTCGGGGAGTCCCTCTCTTTCTCTCCGTCTCTTCCCTGGTGCTCGTCAAGTGTCCGTAATGGAATGATGGTTTATGAAAAATGGAATCCGACAGCTTTCGAAGCCAACCAACCAACCTCCAGGGGGAAAGGGTCAAGTACTGAGGTTTAGAATGTTTGGTCCTCACTGCGTGTGATGATTCATAAATTGTGTGGGTGTGTGTGAAAGGGTTCCGGTCTGGGAGGTCCCCAACACTTTGTCGTGCGATGATGGATTACCCCTAAAGGAGAAGGCACAGGAGGAAAAACCCGGAAAATGCTTATCTGGCCGGCCGCAACAAACAAAAAAAAGGTTCGGTTTACTCGGTGTGAAGTTTGTGCGAGTGTGGAATTGAATTTGAGGATCTGGGACAAGTGTTGATGAAATATGCCTTTTTCATTATGGAAATTATTTTTGTGGCTGTGGGCGAGATTTAGCCTTGCCTAAGCAGAAATTCGTTTGAAAGGTGACTGGCACTAAATTTGATGAATGACACGATATAATTTCTTTCATAAAACCGTTGTAAATAATTGAAAAACTAAAAAATTACTCATAATTCCACTATCCAAATCTTGAAATCTTTAAATCAATAAATTTTGAAATCTTCAAATCTTCAAATCTTCAAATCTTCAAATCTTCAAATCTTCAAATCTTCAAATCTTCAAATCTTCAAATCTTCAAATCTTCAAATCTTCAAATCTTCAAATCTTCAAATCTTCAAATCTTCAAATCTTCAAATCTTCAAATCTTCAAATCTTCAAATCTTCAAATCTTCAAATCTTCAAATCTTCAAATCTTCAAATCTTCAAATCTTCAAATCTTCAAATCTTCAAATCTTCAAATCTTCAAATCTTCAAATCTTCAAATCTTCAAATCTTCAAATCTTCAAATCTTCAAATCTTCAAATCTTCAAAACTTCAAATCTTCAAATATTCAAATCTTCAAATCATCAAATCTTCAAATCTTCAAATCTTCAAATCTTCAAATCTTCAAATCTTCAAATCTTCAAATCTTCAAATCTTCAAATCTTCAAATCTTCAAATCTTCAATTCTTCAAATCTTCAAATCTTCAAATCTTCAAATCTTCAAATCTTCAAATCTTCAAATCTTCAAATCTTCAAATCTTCAAATCTTCAAATCTTCAAATCTTCAAATCTTCAAATCTTCAAATCTTCAAATCTTCAAATCTTCAAATCTTCAAATCTTCAAATCTTCAAATCTTCAAATATTCAAATCTTCAAATCTTCAAATCTTCAAATCTTCAAATCTTCAAATCTTCAAATCTTCAAATCTTCAAATCTTCAAATCTTCAAATCTTCAATCCTTCAAATCTTCAAATCTTCAAATCTTCAAATCTTCAAATCTTCAAATCTTCAAATCTTCAAATCTTCAAATCTTCAAGTCTCGTTGTTTAAAAAAAACTGAGCAACTCTCTACGAAATCGGCCGATTTCGACCAATTTGTATTTTTTGTATTTTTTGATTTGGCTCAAACTTTGTGGGGGCCTTCCCTATGACCAAATAAGCTATTTTGTGTCATCGGTTCACCCATACAAGTCTCCGTACAATTTTGGCAGCTGTCCATACAAAAATGGTACGTACATATTCAAACAGCTGTAACTTTTGAGTGAATTTTCTGATCAATTTGGTGTCTTCTGCAAAGTTGTAGGTATTATTTTTCGATTTTTAAAAATAGTGACCATGAGTGACCATTTCTAAAAATATTTTTTTTTTAATTCAGAAAATTTGCTATAGAATTGTCTAAGTGACATTGAAGATTGGACCTAGTTTTCTAAGTCTCACCAAAACAACCCACCATTTTCTAATGTCGATATCTCAGCAACTAATGGACCGATTTTCAATGTTAAATTATGAAACATTCGTAAAATTTTACGATCTTTTCGAAAAAAATATTTTGAAAATTTTTTAATCAAGACTAGCTTTTTAAATGGGCGTAATATTCAATGTTTGGCCCTTTTAAAATTTTGAAAATTATTTTTATTAGAAAATTATTATAAATTGTGGGTTGTTAGAAAATTAGAAAATGGTGGGTTGTTTTGGTGAGACTTAGAAAACTTAATTTTTTTGTGTTTCTTTTTCTTAAAGCGGCTGTATCTCAGCAACCTGAGTTCCAATCTTCAATGTCTCTTAGACAATTCTATAGCAAATTTTCTGAATTTAAAAAAAAAAAATTTTTAGAAATGGTCACTCATGGTCACTATTTTTAAAAATCGCTATATCTTGAAAACCAAGCCCTTTATCAAAAAATCTGTGAATACTTATTCGATTGCAAATTCAATTTTGCATAAAAAAATAACGTCAAATTTGTTTTAGCATGAAATTTCATTTTTTTACAAAAATCACTTTTTTTCAAAAATTCATAACTCGGCGGCCGAATTTTTGACCATGTTTCTCTATGGCTCAAAAATTACGGATTTTTGTCCCATAAAACATATCAAAAAATCTCGAAAATCAAAAAATATGTATTTTGGGAAATTGAGTTTTTATAAAAAAAAGTTTATTAAAAATCTGCAAAAAAAATTTCCGTGTACCTTTTTTTCTCAATAGTCCTCAACAATACCTATAACTTTGCCGAAGACTTGGTGTCTTGGTGATCAGAAAATTCACTCAAAAGTTACAGCTGTTTGAATATGTACGTACCATTTTTGTATGGACAGCTGCCAACATTGTATGGAGACTTGTATGGGTGAACCAATGACACAAAATAGCTTATTTGGTCATAGGGAAGGCCCCCACAAAGTTTGAGCCAAATAAAAAAATGCAAATAAAATCCATTTCCGGTTTTGTCATTAGTAAAATTTGATTATTTCATAACTCATTTCCAAAAAATTTTGATGACGTTTTTGAATAAATTTTCTGTTGTCAATCACATTTGTGAAATTGTTTCAATTAATTTGATTTTTCAACAAAATTTCTGTTTCGTATATTTAGAATCAAAGTTTTGATAAATCATTGGTTTCATATTGACTAAAACTAAAAATGTTTACTAAACCTTAATTTTATGAATCATAAAATCACTTTACAGGTTGTCCACAGGACCATTTTACATGATCATTCAAAATTGGTCCGTGGGCCACAAAAAATCACCTCGCGGGCCACGTTTGGCCCGCGGACCGTACTTTGGTTACCCCTAGCTTAATTTAATACATTGACATGCATCACCAATTTCCCATTAAAATATTTCTCGCTTCCAGCTGTTGTCAACAATCAATTAAGCCATAGCTTAAAAGACCACTCCAAAACTCCTTTTAAAACGCCCGATTCAAAATCCGCATCCTTCAGTGGGTCCTTTCGCGCCAAGGACCTCTCGTCGTGCGCTCATTCCGAAAGATTTTAATTCCGTTTGATCCCCGGTTTCGCCCGTCCCAAAAAAAGGAAAGACCCTACCCAACTCAAACCATCTCTCTCTTTTTTTGCTTTAGTCAGTCAGTGCTATCTTATCAAGATTAATTGCTTCGGAGAAGTGGAAACTTTACATCACCTTCCGGAGTGGGTGGTTGTCCGGACGGATTTTTTTTGCCCACCAAAGAAGAGAGACAATGTAGCTGCCGAAAACAAGGCCATGCTGAAGAATTTTATCCATCTCTGGAAGACTTTTACAAAAAAAAACACCAGGAAGTACGCTTCATGAAGTAGGACATGTTCCGTTTGAAATGGATGGTTCTAGGTTTTTTGTTGTTGTTAGGGGAGTAGAAGCTATTTTGGAAATTTGGTCGAAAATCTCCCCCCGAACCAAAATTCTGGCTACACTCCTGTATCCGACATCCCATAACCGCTAGCCCCAAAGAATAAGCCACCATGTCGGGAGGATGAAAAGACCAGCATGACAGCGATTGGACTCAGGCACCGATTGAGCGCTTAAAAGCATGATCCGCTGCAGCTTTTCGACCGGTTGAAAAAGAAAACGCGCAAAGTATCGATAACGCTTTAAGCTCACGTGATGTCCATGCCAAGTGGGAGAGTGCATGCTGAGCAATTCTCTACGAAATCGGTCTTTTTTCTTCAATTTTAATATTTGTATTTTTTAATCCGACTGAAACTTTTTTGGTGCCTTCGGTATGCCCAAAGAAGCCATTTTGCATCATTAGTTTGCCAATTTAATTTTCATAACAAATTTGGCAGCTGTCCATACAAAAATGATATGTGAAAATTCAAAAATCTGTATCTTTTGAAGGAATTTTTTGATCGATTTGGTGTCTTCGGCAAAGTTGTAGGTATGGATACGGACTACACTGGAAAAAAATAATACACGGTTAAAAAAATTTGGTGATTTTTTTATTTAACTTTTTAACACTAAAACTTGATTTGCAAAAAAACACTATTTTTTTTTTTTTTTTTTGATATGTTTTAGAGGACATAAAATGCCAACTTTTCAGAAATTTCCAGGTTGTGCAAAAAATCATTGACCGAGTTATGAATTTTTTAATCAATACTGATTTTTTTTAAAAATCGAAATTTTGGTCGCAAAAATTTTTCAACTTCATTTTTCGATGTAAAATTGAATTTGCAATCAAAAAGTACTTTAGTGAAATTTTGATAAAGTGCACCGTTTTCAAGTTATAGCCATTTTTATGTAACTTTTTTCAAATAGTCGCAGTTTTTCATTTTTTTAAATTAGTGCACATGTTTGTACACTATTGAAAAAAATATTTGAGAAAAGCTGAGAAAATTCTCTATATTTTGCTTCATCGGACTTTGTTGATACGACCTTTAGTTGCTGAGATATTGCAATGCAAAGGTTTAAAAACAGGAAAATTGATGTTTTCTAAGTCTCACCCAAACAGCCCACCATTTTTTAATGTCGATATCTCAGCAGCTAATGGTCCGATTTTCAATGTTAAAATATGAAACATTTGTGAAATTTTCCGATCTTTTCAAAAAAAATATTTTCAAAATTTTTAAATCAAGACTAACATTTTAAAAGGGCGTAATATTCAATGTTTGGCCTTTTTGAAATGTTAGTCTTGATTTGAAAATTTTGAAAATATTGTTTTCGAAAAGATCGGAAAATTTCAGAAACGTTTCATATTTTATCATTGAAAATCGGACCATTAGTTGCTGAGATATCGACATTGAAAAATGGTGGGCTGTTTGGGTGAGACTTAGAAAACATCAATTTTCCTGTTTTTAAACCTTTGCATGGCAATATCTCAGCAACTAAAGGTCGTATCAAAAAAGTCCGAAGAAGCAAAATATAGAGAATTTTCTCAGCTTTTCAAACATATTTTTTTCAAAAGTGTGCAAACATGTGCACTAATTTAAAAAAATGAAAAACTGCGACTATTTTGAAAAAAGTTACATAAAATGGCTATAACTTGAAAACGGTGCACTTTATCAAAATTTCACTAAAGTACTTTTTGATTGCAAATTCAATTTTACATCGAAAAATGAAGTTGAAAAATTTTTGCGACCAAAATTTCGATTTTTTGAAAAAATCAGTATTGATTAAAAAATTCATAACTCGGTCAATGATTTTTTGCACAACCTGGAAATTTCTGAAAAGTTGGCATTTTATGTCCTCTAAAACATATCAAAAAATAAAAAAAATTAAAAATAGTGTTTTTTTGAAAATCAAGTTTTAGTGTTAAAAAGTTAAATAAAAAAATCACCAATTTTTTTTTACCGTGTATTATTTTTTTCCAGTGTAGTCCGTATCCATACCTACAACTTTGCCGAAGACACCAAATCGATCAAAAAATTCCTTCAAAAGATACAGATTTTTGAATTTTCATACATCATTTTTGTATGGTCAGCTGCCAAATTTGTATGGAAAATTATATGGACAAACTAATGATGCAAAATGGCTTCTTTGGGCATACCAAAGGCACCAAAAAAGTTTCAGTCGGATTAAAAAATACAAAAAAAATCGAATGACCGAAATCCTAGAGAACTGCTCTGCTGTATCTTTTTTCTCGATTGATGATGTGAGTGCCAGCTGGTCTGAGTTTTGGAGTATAATGAATGCGTTTATTTTTTAATATTTAGTTATCTTTTTTGTTATTTATGTGGTAATTTTCAGCGGGATATAGATTGAAAGCACACACGCACTTAGAAAATGTCTAGTTCAGTAATCCATTCGTTGCGTTTCTAAATACAAGATATTCAAAAAATCTGGATTTTTAATATCAGCATCTTGTTAAAAAAAATTACATAGCAGTTCTCTACAGAATCGGTCTTTTTTATTTTATTTTAATATTTGTATTTTTTAATCCGGCTGAAACTTTTTTGGTGCCTTCGGTATGCCCAAAGAAGCCATTTTGCATCATTAGTTTGTCTATATAATTTTCCATACAAATTTGGCAGCTATCCATACAAAAATGATGTATGAAAATTCAAAAATCTGTATCTTTTGAAGGAATTTTTTGATCGATTTGGTGTCTTCGGCAAAGTTGTAGGTATGGATATGGACTACACTGAAAAAAATGATACACGGTAAAAAAAATTTTGGTGATTTTTTATTTAATTTTTTGTCACTAAAACTTCATTTGCAAAAAAAACTATTTTTTTTTTTTCATTTTTTGATATGTTTTAGACGACATCAAATGCCAACTTTACAGAAATTTCCAGAATGGGCAAAAAAATCTTTGACCGAGTTATGATTCTTTGAATCAATACATTTTTTTCAAAAAATCGAAATATTGGTCGCAAAATTTTTTCAATTTTGTTTTTGCCTTCCTCACCTCACTGAGGCAAGGCTATAAAATCACTCGAAAAATGAACTTCTTAAATATACTTCCTAGATATACCTTCACGTATACCTATCGACTCAGAATCAAATTCTGAACAAATGTTTGTGACATGATTTTTTTCCACACGATTTTCTCAGAACAGACTGAACCGATTTTGGATTTGGATTCGCCTTATTCTGTTCGTTTTGGGGTCCCCTAAGACCCTATTAAATTTTATTCTGTTTAGTGAAGTACTTTTAAAGTTATGTCAAGAAAAAGTTTTTTATTGTTACAAAAAAGGGTGATTTTTACATAACCTCAAAGGCCGGGTCTTTCTGCTTAGCGCGAGATTCGCGCAGCATGCGTATTGCCCGGTTGCCACATTGCTTAAGCAGTGTCTGCGTCTCTTCTGGAAAAAGTCTGTATTAATTATGTTGCTGAATACATCATTTTGTCTCGACAAAGATTTACACGAACTTTTTACTGAAATATACAACTCATGAGACATTGTTTACTAAGACTAGGGGGACAGCATGCAATTCCATCGTGCACCTAATGTTGGCATATCAGCACTTTTAAATTCAATTACAGCCCCCCCTTTTCTCCTTTATTTTGGAGAGTTGGTAAAAAATTTAAATTGCTGTTTTGGTAAAATCAAAAATTATTAAAAAATAAACTATTAAATTAATTTGTAAATACAACCTAAAATACAACATGAATGTGAGGAAGGCACCAACAAGGTGGATTAAGTAACGTTTTTTATGTAAAATTGAATTTTCAATAAAAAAAAACTTCAAAGAAATTTTGATAAAGTGCACCGTTTTCAAGTTATAGCCATTTTTATGAAACTTTTTTCAAAATAGTCGCAGTTATTGGTTTTTTGAAAATAGTGCCCATGTTTGCCCACTTTTGAAAAAAATATTTTTGAAAAGCTGAGAAAATTTTCTATATTTTGCTTTTTCGGACTTTGTTGATACGACCCTTAGTTGCTGAGATATTGCCATGCAAAGGTTTAAAAACAAGAAAATTTATGTTTTCTAAGTCTCACCCAAAAAACCCACCATTTTCTAATGCCGATATCTCAGCAACTAATGGTCCGATTTACAATGTTAAAATATGAAACATTCGTGAAATTTTCCGATCTTTTCGAAAAAAATATTTTCAAAAAATTTAAATCAAGACTAACATTTCAAAGAGACCATACATTCAATATAACGCCCTTTTGATATGTTAGTCTTGATTTAAAAATTTTGAAAATATTTTTTTCGAAAAGGTCGGAAAATTTTACGAATGTTTCATATTTTAACTTTTTTTTCCTTATCAAACGTTGAGAATAGAAAGCTACAAAGCATTGCTGTAACAACTTATTGGAATGTTCTGAGTAACTTTCAATCTCTTTGTCACTGTTTTTTAATGAGATGTTTGGAGATGTTGGAGTTTTCAGCAAATTTTTCATGTCCATTTTGAATCTATGATTGAAAATCAAACAAAATTGTGGCATGTTATAAGTGAACTTTTCATACTTTGAATAGAAACAAAGAACTGCAATTGAAATAAATAAATGTAATTAATCATCACTTTAAACAATCAGAGTATTATGCTACAGACATAACCAGTTTAACTAAGATCGTTACAAGATTTATAAAAAAAAAGAAAACAGAAAAGTACGTTAAATATAAATGAGAAAAATATTCATTCAAGCTGATTTTGTTGAATTAAGAATTTGTATAAGTAATGCTCATACAATGGACAAAATAAGCATCGATAATCATACACCATTCATTTAGAAGCTTGAAACTTGATACGCAAATTTCAAGTACCCAAAATTGGTCCCAAGCAAAAATCAAAATTTCAGAATTGGCCCTGCATCAAAAATAAGAGCCCATTGGATTTTTTTTTCTTTTCGAAATCGATCATTTATAATAAAAACTGCACATGATATTAAAAAAAAATGATTTTTTTAATAAACCTCGATAATGTGTTGACCAAAGTTATCCAAAACTGGTTAAAGTGTTTAAGCATTCCAAAGGTGAGCAGTTCTAGAGAATTTCGAAAAAAAAAGAAATACTGATTTAAAATTTTTATATTTTTTTTGATTTCCAAGAAAATTTGTACACCAAAGCCATTTTCCATCATTCATACATTCCTCCATACAGATTTGAGGGATGTCCATAGCAAAGTGCCATAAAGTTATTCTTTTGAAAAGATTTTTATTTTGGTGTCATAATTAGGACTTTTCATAAAATATATTTGCACTTTAAAAAAATACTAAAGTTTTAAAAACATTTAACAACAAAAATATGATTTTGACAAATTTAACACCCTTCGATTTGAAAAAAATATGATGGTTTTAGAAGACATAAGCTGCCAACGTTTGAGCTAAAGGGGAAAGGTGACGTTTTGTTTTTGGCCAAATTAGGCCGATGCAAAATGTTTCCAAAGTTTTTGTTTTGGCCGATTAAAAAATATAAAAATTGAAATTTTAAAACTGAAATTTACCGTTTCAATGAAAACGTTTTTGGAAAATGGAAATATTTTTAAACAAACTTAAATGTTCAAAAAACTTTCAAAACATTGTTTTAAGCTAATGGCACTCAAAATTTCTTTCCAATTTAGAAGTATTTTGTAAAAATATTTTTTGCCACCTGAGCAACTCTCTACGAAATCGGCTGATTTCGACCATTTTTATTTTTTGTGTTTTTTGATTTGGCTCAAACTTTGTGGGGGCCTTCCCTGTGACCAAATAAGCTATTTTGTGTCATTGGTTCACCCATACAAATCTCCATACAATTTTGGCTGCTGTCCATACAAAAATGGTATGTAAATATTCAAACAGCTGTAACTTTTGAGTGAATTTTCTGATCAATTTGGTGTCTTCGGCAAAGTTGTAGGTATTGTTGAGGACAATTGAGAAAAAAATATGTACACGGAAAAAAAAATTGCAGATTTTTTTATCAACTTTTTTTTCACTAAAACTCAATTTCCCAAAATACATATTTTTTTGATTTTCGAGATTTTTTGATATTTTTTAGGGGACTAAAATCCGCAACTTTTGAGCTATAGAGAAACATGGTCAAAAAATCTGCCGCCAGGTTATGGATTTTTGAAAAATAGTGATTTTTGGAAAAAAATCCAAATTTTATGCAAAAACAAATTTGAAGTTATTTTTTTATGCAAAATTGAATTTGCAATCGAAAACTACTTTACAAATTTTTTGAGAAAGGGCTTCGTTTTCAAGATATAGCCACCGAAAGTTTGATTTTAGCAAAATATTTGCAGTTTTTCGATTTTTAAAAATAGTGACCATGAGCGACCATTTCTAAAAATATTTTTTTTGAAAAGTTCAGAAAATTTGCAATAAAATTGTCTAAGAGACATTGAAGATTGGACCTCGGGTTGCTGAGATACAGCCGCTTTAAGAAAAAGAAACACGAAAATTGAAGTTTTCTAAGTCTCACCAAAACAACCCACCATTTTCTAATGTCGATATCTCAGCAACTAATACTCCGATTTTCAATGTTAATACATGAAACATTCGTGAAATTTTCTGATCTTTTCGAAAAAAATATTTTGAAAAAAATTAAATCAAGACTAACATTTTAAATGGGCGTAATATTCAATGTTTGGCCCTTTTAAAATGTTAGTCTTGATTAAAAAAAATTCAAAATATTTTTTTCGAAAAGATCGGAAAATTTCACGAATGTTTCATGCATTAACATTGAAAATCGGACCATTAGTTGCTGAGATATCGACATTAGAAAATGGTGGGTTGTTTTGGTGAGACTTAGAAAACTTCAATTTTCGTGTTTCTTTTTCTTAAAGCGGCTGTATCTCAGCAACCCGAGGTCCAGTCTTCAATGTCTCTTAGACAATTTTATAGCAAATTTTCTGAACATTTCAAAAAAAATATTTTTAGAAATGGTCACTCATGGTTACTATTTTTAAAAAACCGTAAAACTGCAAATATTTTGCTAAAATCAAACATTCGGTGCCTATATCTTGAAAACGAAGCCCTTTATAAAAAAATTTTTAGAGTAGTTTTCGATTGCAAATTCAATTTTGCATTAAAAATTGATTTCAAATTTGTTTTTGCATGAAATTTGGATTTTTTTCCAAAAATCACTATTTTTCAAAAATTCATAACTTGGCGGCAGAGTTTTTGACCATGTTTCTCTATAGCTCAAAAGTTGCGGATTTTAGTCCCCTAAAACATATCAAAAAATCTCGAAAATCCATTTCCGGTTTTGGTAGAGAATTGCTCACCTGGTTTTTCAGGCCGCTTTTTAAGGGGGTTGGAGGGGGGGGGGATGGCAAAAAAGTTGAAAAAAAAAAAAATGAACGGCCTTATAGTTTTATTTTAAAAAATACTCATATATCAAAAGGCTTGAAATTTTTACTTTTTAACTTTGAAATTCTGTGCAACGGTTTCCAACATATCATCGATTATGAATTGGGGGTCAATTGGGCAGAACTTAAAAAAATACTAATTTTTGATCATTTTCATTCCTTGCAAGACCGTATTTAAGCAACCAACAATGTGAAAAAAAAATCAAATTGTAAAGAATTTTCGCAGCTTTGAATATTTTTTTCCCAAAGATAGATTTGGCTGGAAACCGGTTTTTAGAATAGAAAAAAAAAAACAATTTACTTGAAAAATTATGAACTTTATCAAAATTCACTTTGACATCCAAAAATGCATTTTTTTTTGTAAATGCTCGATACAAATCACTATTTCTATAAAAATATAA
>NW_026292824.1:291117-355117 GCF_016801865.2 Culex pipiens pallens
TTGATTTTATTGATTTTATTGATTTTATTGATTTTATTGATTTTATTGATTTTATTGATTTTATTGATTTTATTGATTTTATTGATTTTATTGATTTTATTGATTTTATTGATTTTATTGATTTTATTGATTTTATTGATTTTATTGATTATAAAGATTTTTTTGATTTTGTTGATTTAATGGATTTTATATGTTTTTATCTGTTTTATCTGTTTTTATCTGGTTCTATCTGTTTTTATTTATATTTGTGTTTTTCTATATGTTTTATCTGTTTTTAGTCTGCTTTTATCTGTTTTTATCTGTTTTGATTTGTTTTTATCTTTCTTCAACCGTTTTTTTTTTTGTATTATTTATTGATTTGTTTTAATTAATTTTTTATTTGTTTTTTTTTCTTTTGATTTATATTTATTTTTATGGATTTGTTTTTAATTGTATAATGTATATGTTTGTTTTTATGAGTTTTTATTTGTTTTTATTTGTTTTTATTTGTTTTTGCATCCAAAAAATAAGGATTAATTTTATTTTATTAATATAATTGTTATGAATATGAGAATTTAAGTGAATGTTTTTGGTTAAATTATATTTGAACTGTTCAAATCATAAGTTATTTTTGCGTTTCAGGACAGTGAAGCCATTTTCCCACGGTGTCTTTTCCCGAGGGAAGAAAAAAACCCAACAAAACAACAATGAAAATCCCAAAAAATTTAATACAAATTCCTTTCGGGACCGACTTCCGACTCTTACCATCACAACCGAAAGGGCCAAGTGCAAATAAAACCTGCAAGCAATATGTAAATTTCCCAAAGAGCAAAAGACCATATTTAGGAATTCGAGCCCCGACTTTTTCCTCGGGCACTTTTGTGTGTGTGTGTGACGAGGGTTGCCTGCTCGAGGGGCTCGATTGTGTCGCTCCACCACTGCTGCTGGCTGTGTCTTCCTCCCAAAATGGGGGCAATAACATGATTGAGATGCCATAAGCAGGGGGCAAATATTTGATCGAAACTGTGCTCCAGGAATGCTTCGCTGCGATGACGACCTTGGAGATATTGTTTGGGGTTATTTTTTTTGGTTGCTTCTTTTGTTGGATTAGGAAAATTTGATGACTTGAAGGATGAGCGAGGATTCACTTTGTATTATTTCAAATTTACTTAATTTGATTTAAATCATTTTTAAACATTTAATCAATTGAAGATCTACTTCTGATATAGTTTTACGTACCTGATTCGAGCGTGGTGGCAAGCAGGATCGACGGCAAACACAAAATAATCAGTTTTAGTTCCATCATCATGGCGGCCATAATGCCTTTTCTGCTGTTTTTCCTCAACCAAAACTGCACAAAAACTTTTCCGTGCCCAAGTTATAATTGATCAATTCTATTTTAAGCCTGTAGCACCAATGTCGCTTACTTCTAACAAACCGGTTCGATCCAGCAACTCCGAGTGATTATTTCCAGGAGTTTCCCTTCATTTACACCAGAAACAAGCGAATACAACTTTTCCCCAATCACACTTCCTTATAATCACATTATTTCACTATCAGCGGCTGTTGTTTTTCCTTTCTTCATTTTCCGAACCAGAGTTGGCGGGAAAAAACTTTTCAGCTCGCTCCAGCACGATATCAATTCGGACAGCTGCAGGTTCTGCTAGTGACGTAACGGATGGACATCCCACGACGGTGACGTTATCATTACGCCATCACTGCCCTGCCCCACTGCCAGTCATTGTTGGGGAAACTTTTTCCCCGTGTCTCCGTGGTAGGTTGAATTTTTGCGAGCGAGCCACCCGAGGAGGAGCATTCAGCTAATTTTCATTACACCGTTTAAATCAATTTCCCGCAAGTTTTCCATTGTGGATGGAACTTTTTTGGTTTCTTCTACCCGTTTTCAGTTGGTCAAGCAGGAAAATGAAAAAGTTTCAATATGGTGGACGAGACAGCACGGTTGGTTTCAGCGTGTTTTTTTATGCAGCTCACTCAGCACTTTTTACCGGAAATGCATTTTATGCTCGGAAATGTCCAGTTTAGCAAAGTTTTTATTTTTAGCTGGGAGGTGGGGTTTTCACTGGACCGAGAACGAGCATGGGCGTTAGCTGTAATGAAAGAATGAAAAAAGTATATTGTTAGAATAAATTATGATGGTTTGAACGAAGATGGGAATTGCAGTAAGACAAAATGGTAATTCTTTTACAATTATTGGTTTTCTTACACTATAAACCTCTACGTACCGAGCCAAGTAGCTCAGTGGTAACGCAGCCGTCTCGTAAGCGGTAGATTAGGGTTCAAATCCCGGCTTGGACCAACACAACTGGTGATCTTTTCCCTTTGGGATTGCATTGCTTGGTAAAAGGAAGGTAGTGTATCATCACAAGCTGAACTTTATCACAACACCTTAGGTAAGGCGACCTATGGAATGTTGAAATTGGCAAGTTTAACATGCTGATATTAAGATAAGAAATAGCCATATAAATGCGGCTCCAATACTCATGGGAAAAAAATACTAATTAATAATGATTCATAGGCCATAACGAGCTATCGCGGTAATGGTCCGATTTTCAATGTAAATACATGAAACATTCGTGAAATTTTCCGATCTTCTCGAAAAAAATATTTTGATTTTTTTCAATTCAAAACTAAAATTTTAAAAGGTGCAAACACTGAATATAACGCCCGTTTAAAATGCTAGTCTTGATTTGATCATTTTCAAAATATTTTTTTTGAAAAGATCGAAAAATTTCACGATTGTTTCATGTTTTAACATTGAAAATCGGACCATTAGTTGCTGAGATATCGACATTAGAAAATGGTGGGTTGTTTTGGTGAGACTTAGAAAACTTCAATTTTCCAACCCGAGGTCCAATCTTCAATGTCTTTTAGACAATTTCATAGCAAATTTTCTGAACTTTACTAATAAAATATTTTCAGAAATGGTCACTCATGGTCACTATTTTTAAAAATCGAAAAACTGCAAATATTTCGCTAAAATCAAACTTTCGGTGGCTTTATCTTGAAAACAAAGCCTTTTATCAAAAAATCCGTACTGTACTTTTCGATTGGAAATTAAATTTTACATTTAAAAATAACGTCAAATTTGTTTTTGCATAAAATTTCGTTTTTTTCCAAAAATCACTATTTTTTCAAAAAATCATAACTCGGTGGCAAAATTTTTGACCATGTTTCTCTATGACTTAAAAGTTGCGGGTTTCTGTCCCCTAAAACATATCAAAAAATTTCGAAAATCAAAATATACGTATTTTGGGAAATTGAGTTTTTGTGAAAGAAAAGTTGTTTAAAAATCGGCAAATTTTTGTTTCCGTGTACCTGTTTTTTCTCAATAGTCCTCAACAGTACCTACAACTTTGCCGAAACACCAAATTGATCAGAAAATTCACTCAAAAGACACAACTATTTGAATATGTACGTACGCTAATGATACGCTAGATTTTTTTTAGCACTAAACCATTTTTTTTAAATCCATTTATTTGCCTCCAAAAGAACTCAAATCGGTTGAATCAGCTCAGAGATATTGTTTTTTGAATAATGTTATGTTTTTGAAAATAACCGACAATAAAAAAAATTGGCACCACCCTAGCACGGCGTAGGTCACCCTTATGGCCAAACAAAACAAAACGAGTCTAATTATTTGGCTAAGGAACCCTCTGAAAAATGTTGAGTCCGATCTTAGAACTTTTTTTTTGGTTCATGTTCTTTTCAAAAGAAGTTGCTGTGTATCTTATTTTTTGTTTTTTGAAAGATGAAATTAATTTGACAATGTTTGTTTGAAAACCGTATTTTAATTTATCAAAAACTCAAAATAAAAAAAGTATTATTATTTCCAAATACGTAGTTTGATTTATTTGATCAATTCCAAGAAAAAAAACTCTTTAATTTATTTATTTCTACGCTTGAAACTTCGCGTGATTTTAAATTCCTTTCAATCAATCAAAGACAAAATATATGACTACAATTAATAACGCTTGCGTGATTGTTTATATTATACAATGTTATATAGTATGATTTAAGGGGTTACATGTAAATCGGCCGAAATGACAGAGGTTGGTTTGAGCACACTAAAATGTTTCAAGCAAAACATGGCTTGATGAATGTTAAATTGTTTAGATTTTTGCTCAGAAATAAATAATACGAATAATACAAAATTTTCTGATCAATACGCTCTCCTTTCAGATGTAAGAACGAACAACACGAAAACTCATAATTACATTGGGGCACGCACTCTACTTTTCCTTGAACCTAATTAACCTTTTCCTGTAAGAAATTAAGTCAAAATTATGTTTCTATTCAAAAGAAACTTTTTCGACCTTGTTAGTGATTTCTTCTACACAAACCGTAGCTTACTTACCACCCCCCCCCCCCCCCCTCTCCTCAAACCTATCAACAAATATAAACTCGAAGCGGATTACCTTATAAGCTTGGTCCTTTTCCCAGCCTAAAACACGTATTTTTTGTGTGTGTGTGTCAAAAGTCACCCCCTTCAATCCTGATTTATGCGACTAACGAAAGCTAATAATTGCGAAAGTCAACCCTCAGCCTTAGAACGTTTCCGGCGAGCCAAAAAAAGAAAACTAAAAACACGTCATTCATAAGCACACGGCTAATTAGCCACTCTCCGCTCCGCCAGGTGGCGTCTAGTCGTTTTGGTGAGTTGGGGAAAATCCTCCCTCACACAAGGGTGCTGAGTGTGAATGTTAATTAAGTGATTTTCAAGCTGCTTTCACTCCGCTCCCCGCCCGTTTTGAAGGTTGACAGTTTTCATTAGAACTAGAAGAGGTGTTTTTTTGTCTCCTTACACAGAAAAAAATAATGTAAATTTGGAAGTTGTAATTTTGGAAGGTTGAATATTACCTCTTTTATGATGTAATTTTACCTCAATTTAGACTGAAAAAGTGACATTACACCAGAGAAGTGGTAAAATTACACATTTCCTGAGGTAAAATTACACCTTTTTTCTGATATAAAAGATGTACCCCTTTCCAGATGTAATATTACTATGATTTTTTTTTCTGTGTATTTTAGTAAGGAGGAGAATTTCGACCAAATTAGAAAGGACAGTGGAGGACGAAAATAAAAATATATTAAATGGCAGACTGTCGGCACAGATTTGAGCGCAATGTTGCTGCTGCTGCGTTGCTGCTCGAAAAGAATGGTGACTTGTTGTTGGAAAGGGTCTTAAGCAAGGGCCATCTTTTATTTGAGGACAGCGCAGCACAGTTTCCTGGTACCAAACGCTTTATAACGTTTAATTTTAATTAAGAGAGCTGGGAAAGGAGCAAGGGCGAAATAAATACAAAAGATAAATTGGGTCGGACTTTTGGCAGTGATGGAACCCTCCCCTTCTTGAAATAGTTGGTTTACTGTAACAAATTTAAGAAATAAAAAAATAGCAGGTAATAACAAGCTATCATTCAAACATTTAATAAAACAGGGGTTTAAAATGCATCAGACTCAAGTATAAATGTTTTGCAATTATTTATTTCAAGAAAAAAAATAAGCTTTAATATTTTTGATTTATTTTTTTGTAAAATGAACTTCTGCAGTATTGTACATTTGAAATTAACTTTAATTAAACTGTATTGATAATGTTTTAAACATTTTGAATATTAGTGATTTTGAAATAATCAGTACTGCAGAAGTTAATTAAAAATAAAATTTCAAAGCTTTTTGATTCGTTTCAGTTGAATGAACTTAAATTAGGCCGATGCATTTTTTTTTAAAGTGTATGCCCCACCTCCCCTCCCGTCTTCAAAATTAACCCGAAAAATAAGGAGGCAACAAAAAATAAAATAAAAATATACGTGACGTGCATAAGTAATGGGTATTTCTCCGCCAACTCACACAGCAGTTGCCCCGACCCCTCTTCGATTTACATGAAACTTTGTCCTAAGGGGTAACTTTTGTCCCTGATAACGAATCCGAGATCCGTTTTTTGATATCTCGTGACGGAGGGGCGGTACGACCCCTTCCATTTTTGAACATGCGAAAAAAGAGGTGTTTTTCAATAATTTGCAGCCTAAAACGGTGATGAGATAGAAATTTGGTGTCAAACGGACTTTTATGTAAAATTAGACGCCCGATTTGATGGCGTACTCAGAATTTCGAAAAAACGTATTTTTCATCGAAAAAAACACTAAAAAAGTTTTAAAAACTCTGCCATTTTCCGTTACTCGACTGTAAAATTTTTTGGAACATGTCATTTTATGGGAAATTTAATGTACTTTTCGAATCTACATTGACCCAGAAGGGTCATTTTTTCATTTAGAACAAAATTTTTCATTTTAAAATTTCGTGTTTTTTCTAACTTTGCAGGGTTATTTTTTAGAGTGTAACAATGTTCTACAAAGTTGTAGAGCAGACAATTACAAAAAAATTGATATGCAGACATAAGGGGTCGTCATCGATCATGGCCGATCATGGTCACCCGCGACAGACACGGACGACGAAACAAAGAGAAACGCAAAAAGTAACTTTTTCAAAACTTTTTTTTCGTAAAATCGCGATAACTCGTGATGATTATGATCAAACCCCTTATGTCTGAATATCAAAATTTTTGTAATTGTCTGCTCTACAACTTTGTAGAACATTGTTACACTCTAAAAAATAACCCTGCAAAGTTAGAAAAAACACGAAATTTTAAAATGAAAGATTTTGTTCTAAATGAAAAAATGACCCTTCTGGGTCAATGTAGATTCGAAAAGTACATTAAATTTCCCATAAAATGACATGTTCCAAAAAAATTTACAGTCGAGTAACGGAAAATGGCAGAGTTTTTAAAACTTTTTTAAGTGTGTGTTTCTATGAAAAACAGGTTTTTTCGAAAATCTGAGTACGCCATCAAATCGGGCGTCTAATTTTACATAAAAGTCCCTTTGACACAAAATTTCTATCTCATCACCGTTTCAGGCTGCAAATTATTGAAAAACACCTCTTTTTTCGCTTGTTCAAAAATGGAAGGGGTCGTACCGCCCCTCCGTCACGAGATATCAAAAAACGGACCTCGGATTCGTGATCAGGGACAAAAGTTACCCTTCAGGACAAAGTTTCACGCAAATCGAAGAGGGGTCGGGGCAACTTTTCACGATTTCGTGTGAGTTGGTAGAGAATTACCCATAAATATTTTACCATCACTAATTTTCAAACAAATCTATACTAATAAATGTTACACTGCACCAGGGTTGTTAAAATATCAAAATATCAGCTCTCAGCGACTTCAATTATTCCGCCTGAATATTCATGCCTTAAATACAACTGCGCTTCTCTCCTTATTGAGACTCTCAGCGCTGAACATAGCCGAACACGTTTTCGTGTTTACACACTCGCGATTGACATTTTCCTTTTCTCTCTCATTCCCGCTTCTACGATCATCCTACCGCAACAGCGTTTAACCACAAAAACCGCCACAAAACCAATTTCGCAAACGCAGTTTAACGGGTCGTCATGCGTGGCCGGGTCCTACTCGCCTTCTCGCGTTCTCTCATTGCAGTTTTCAGAGAGATTGAGAGACTCAGCGGTGAGAGCGCATTGTCGAGGAAAAGGGAAGAAGCGATAGAGAAAGAGAGAGAGAGAGAGAGAGAGAGAGAGAGAGAGAGAAAGAGCCATCGCTGAGGATCACGAGACACAAGAAGAGATCTCACAAGCTATAGTGAAGGTCGCTATACTCTCTGATGTTTGCAGTCTCTGATGCATAGATTAACAAATGATCGCTTTTTCCAACACTCATTTGCATCAGTGCAGCTGTCCATTCAAAAATAATATATAAATTTTCGAAAATTTGTATCTAAGTTAAAGAATTTTAATCTTAAAATATTAAAACTTTGTATTTTTACCAATATTTCAAAACAAATATTCAAAATCAAAATAAGACAAATTTTTTTGTAACAGCATCATTTTTCTTTCATAAATTTTGAAAAAATAGTTCTTGTAAAGATTGGATGATGATGAAATCGGAAAATTTAAATATTCTTCATTGGAATTCTTGGCAATGTATAATCTAAGTAAAATACATTTGATTTCAAAGAACTTATTGAAAACTTAAAAGAATTTTAAAAAAATTGATATTAACACACATGGTTAAGAACTATTTCGAAAAAAAAAATAAAAAAAAATGTTTTTTTAACTTACCCTGAAATGGCTAAAACATGAAAGCAAAACAATTGATCGAAAACAAAAAAATATATTTTGCGAATGAAAATTACATTTTTTCTTCAGGGGATCAGGGGATTTGACTGAAATCAATTTAAAATGCATTTTCCTGCGCTTAGAATCATTTGAGCGTATTTTGGTTAGTTCATTTTTCGATTTTTTTTTCAATTATGCTTTAAAAATACTTTGGTTGAAAATTTGTTATTGTGAAAACTGGGGTTACTTTAATAGTCACTATGTTTCTCACAAATTTATAAATCGAATTGATTACGTCAGATTACTTCTAATGCTGAATTTAAAAAAAATCAATTAAATGTTTGTTTAGTTAAGTTTACATAAATTGACATGAATTTCAGAATAAGTGAATAAAAAATTCTTAGTTTGATAATACATCATAAAACAATTATTTTTTCATTAAAATTACAATTGATGATTTTTTAATCAACCTTTTGTTCAGAAATTCCTATAAATCTAAATATATTTTTTGATTTAAAATTCGTTTATACTTTTTATACTTTATATGCGTAACAAATGCGATTAGAACTTATTTTCATTTTTTAAAAGTGCCACTTTCAGATGATTTAAATAATACTTTTTGCAATTCCGTCGTGAAACTACTTACTTTTCCTGTCATTCTTGAACGACGAAATAGCCTACTTTTCTGTACCAAAAATAAAAGAATCGAATAGCAACACTTTTCAAAATAAATGCTGAAAAGTTCTACTTTTCAGCACTGAAATGGGTGCTGAAAAGTTGAACTTTTCAGCACTTGTTTCGAAAAGTAACACTTTTTAACATTTTTTTTGATTTAAGCGATTTATTGACAAAATACAAGAAAATTTGACTTAAAATTTCACTCAATGGGTGTTTTTCGGAATTGCAAAAAATGTTGTATGGAACTCGTTGCAAAACTTGATTTTTTCAGCACTCTTCGTATTTATCCAACTCGGTGAACCTCGTTGGATAAATGTACGACTCGTGCTGAAAAAATCCTCTTTTTGCAACTTGTTGCATAAACTACTATTTCATCAATGTTTTCATAATTATGTGTATTAAACTTTTAAAACTTTTAAAAATCTTTGAAATTCGCTTCTTGCGGTGCTGTAAATACTGCTTTTCCAAACAAAGTATGGTTTCATACCATTCCATTAGTTTTCTTTTCGTATTTTTCATTTTGCAAAAACAAAAATATCCTGTCAATGGTACATGAATTTGACAAAAAAAAAAGTTTTTTTTCTGATTTATAAAACATATAAATATACGAGATTTCGAGATATAAATTTTTTAATTTTTTGTTATCTTAGCAGCAAAGTTGTCGTTTATGGTCAGAGGTTGGACTCTTTGAAAACTAAAAAAAAGTATGTTGGGAATGTAGTTCATTCGAATTATTTTCAAATACCTATCAATTTTGGATTTAAAATCGAATGCAACGTTACAAAATTTTCACATGACAAAGTGAACTGTTTTCCAGTATAAACAATGTTCGAATCATTTTTTTCTTATATAATTTTATTTTTCAAAACGAGACATTTGAGATCCACGAGTCACTAATTTTGATTGGACACTGAAAATATGTTTGCCTGAATTTATTGGAATGGAAATCAGGCTTGTAAAATGTACCGTCGAGTGACATTTTTTCTGTGACATTCATGCTGTGCAGCACCTACCGTCACACTAACCATTTGTGACGAGACCGTCGATGATGCGTTGCGCGAAAGTCGTCGCAAATACACGCCAAAACCGTCACGCTACCATCGCTACACTACGTTCGTCACACGACGGTAGTCTTTGACGGTCAACGATGATGTTCATGCCGAATATCGTCGTTCCTGTGTTCCTGTACTGGAGTGTCGTTGTTGACAAAATCTTCAGTTAATGAGAGTGTGAGTGCACTGAGATAAGGGACCATCCATAAACCACGTGGGCATTTTTTTTTAATCTCAGACGCCCCCCCCTCACCCCCCCTCGTGGACAATTTCCATACAAAACAAAAAATTTTTGTATGGAGCGTGGACAAGCAATGAACCCATCCTCCCCCTCCCCAGGTGTACACGTGGTTTATGGTTGGTCCTTAAAGAGATTGTCGAGAAACCACGTAATGATTTTGAAAAGTGGGTGGATGTAAGGGGGTGGTTGTTGGTATCGCGTAAATTTGTAAAATATTAACAGCAAATGAACAAATTGTAATTGTTACGTTGACCACGTGGTTCGAGAACGAACCTGGGTCTTGGTATTGAACATTAGATCAATGTGTTCTTAGATGTTCTGGGTCTTCCGAGAACTTCTTGGAGTTAAGATCGGTGAGTCTACCACCGTAACAAGCAAGAGGTCGGCAATGTTTGACCACGGCTCATACCTGCATAGCATCAATGAGTATGGTAGAGTACTCTGCTGTTATGTTGGGTTGTTCTGGGTCATCCAAGAATTTCCTGGAGTTAAGATCTGTAGGTCTACCGCCGTAACAAGCTAGAGGTCGGAGATTTTTAAGCAGCGGTCATACCAAATTAACAGCAGAGTAGTCTACCATACTTACTTATGCTATGCGGGTATGATCCGTGGTCAAACATTGCCGACCTCTTGCTTGTTACGGCAGTAGACCTACAGATCTTAACTCCATTGAGTTCTTGGATGACCCAGAACAACCCAACATAACAGCAGAGTAGTCTACCATACTCTCTCATGCTATGCGAGTATGATCCGTGGTCAAACATTGCCGACCTCTTGCTTGTTACGGTGGTAGACCTACAGATCTTAACTCCATGGAGTTCTTGGCTGACCCAGAACAACCCAAAATAACAGCAGAGTAGTCTAACATACTCACTCATGCTATGCGAGTATGATCCGTGGTCAAACATTGCCGACCTCTTGCTTGTTACGGCGGTAGACCCACAGATCTTAACTCCATGGAGTTCTTGGATGACCCAGAACAACCCAACATAACAGCAGCGTAGTCTACCATACTCACTTATGCTATGCGGATATGATCCGTGGTCAAACATTGCCGACCTCTTGCTTGTTACGGCGGCAGACCCACCGGTCATAACTGCAAGAAGTTCTCGGATGACCCAGAACATCCTAACAAAACAGCAGAGTCCAAATTTGCCGACCTCTTGCTTGTTACGGCGGTAGACTCTCAGATCATGACTCCAGGAAGTTCTTGGATGACCCAGAACACCCTTACGTAACAGCAAAGTAGTCTACCATAAACACTGAAGCTATGCGGGTATGTTCCGTTGTCAAAAATCACCATTTTGGATACCCGTACTGTGCGATGATGGTCGCGCACGATGGTCATTCCTATGAACTTCACAGAGGGTAGCTGTGATCGTCGCGCGACGTTCATGCGAAGCAAATAGTCGTGACCGTAGCGGTGACGTGCAAAGCGAAGATGTTGCATGACGGTTGTCGCGACATTCTCTTCGTCCGTGTTGCGTCGACGGTCTGCTTGCATGTGACGGTCGTTTTTTTGGTCGACATTTTACAAGCCTGATGGAAATCTTATAAAATACATAAAGAAAAAAATATCATCAATTATTGGCAACAGGAAACTGAAAAAAAATGCTTAAGTAACTATTCGTTATCTATTATCCTATCTTAAATCCTATCTATTATCCACTATCCCAAAAATCGACTAAATAATTTATTTTATTTTTGACATAAAATAACTCCTCGACACTACAACCAAAACAAACCGTACAAATCCCCTTCACAAATGCTCTCCATTAACGTCAACGACCAAAAACCACATAGCTTTTCTCCGCTAGCGCCAGAATCGCCAGCAAAAGTCCTCCGTCCTAGAGCATGAGGAAGTCCGTGTGCTCGTAGCAACTGCCCTAAAACCGCTTAATTTTCGTCCCATTTTATGTGCTGTGTGTGTGTTTTTTTTTGCTCGTTCTCGTCGTCGTCCTGCTTCCGTTTCCGGTGCTGGCACTCTAACTGCGCCCCGATGATGATTGTGATAATTTCAGGAATCACTTCAAATTAATCTGGGTCTTGGGGACTGGTTTTTTTATCCGATTTCGTTTCTGGGGGTGGCCTTGAGGTTTATTTCGAACGTTTGTTTTTTCGAGAGTTGAAGAGAAAATGTCCGTACAAAGCAGTTTTTTTTTGTGGAGTTTCCTTTAAATTTAATTTATTTCTATTTTTTGAAAATTGAATTATTATGTTGATTTTTCGATCAGGTTTTAATCTCTTTCAAAATCCACCACCAAACATTCGCTGCATAAATTTCATCCTGGCGTGTTTTCTTTCTCCCCCCTCCCCTCTCAACTGCCACCCGGAAATGCACCTGTCAAGATGATGGAGAAATGGCGAATCGATTATTCCAGCCCACGGCCGGCGACTGACGACCAGCCTCGCCGATGACATGCCACCCACGCTCGCCGTAATGGAAATTGATTGCCGGAAGTGAATAAAAGCTCGTGCTGACACGAGGGCTGGGGCGGACCGCTCACCTGAGGTTGGACCTGCCCTAAGCGGGGGGTCAAATTCTAATGACAACAACCCGCAGAGTGCTGGCACCGGAAAATGGCGATGAAAAGGGTTTTCCGACCAACAGGGTTTGTCCTCGTCACATTTCAGAGAGAGTGGGGTGGGGTGACATTTTTCAGTTTGATATTTCCAGGGAGATAAATGAGGTTAAATTCTTTAAAAAAAAGTTAAATCGCCTAAAAAGAAGAAAAAACTATCAAAATGTCTATTTTACCCCACTCTCCTCAGAATTCCAATCGAGAAAAAAAAGAGTCCCCAGATCCAACCGCCGGTTGACGGTCTGTCTGTGGTTTTCCGCTGCTTGTGTCACAAATTTTCCGGCGCATTCACGTCGACATTTCACCACTCTGGCCAGCGAATCCGATAACGGAAAGGGTGGGAGGGTGCAATTTGGGAAGAGGGGAGGAGTGGCTTGAATTGCACCGAACAAAAGACGACGTTCTTGCAATTAGACACACCGGAAATAGGACGCTGGAATGCAAAGGCACGCGAATGGTGGAAATGCTTTTCGTCGGCGGGGTATTTCAAGAATTTTGTTTGATTTTTGGAATGAGTGCGAAACGAATTGTCCTTAATGTTTAATTTATTATTTACATAACCAGAATAAATTATTTTATGGTCATTAAAGTGAAATGCTGATTCTTCAAGTTGCCAAATTAAGTGAGCACAGCAATTTTTCAGTATCTTAAAAAGTGGCATTACAACCTGGGATGACAAGTTGTGAGATAAATCTGGGAATGCCAGATTTTTTAAGTGTCAGACAGATTAAAGATTTTCCCTTCGCTATGCCAGATATTGACAAGATTTGAAAAAAAAA
Organism: Culex pipiens pallens; assembly: GCF_016801865.2. NCBI lineage: Eukaryota > Metazoa > Arthropoda > Insecta > Diptera > Culicidae > Culex > Culex pipiens. The sequence goes on from NW_026292824.1 coordinate 304,577, forward strand.
ATAGATTGTGTTTTTTTTTTAAATCATCTGAATTATACAGAATTCTAAATTAATTAATATCCTATCTTCCCTTCACCATTCTGAATTGTTAGATTTTCGTATGCCAGATTTTTCCAGATTATTAATCGATACTTTGCTAGATTTTTTTTAAATTATTTAGGAAGTGTTTGCGTATACCATCAAAACAAAACAATTCCGATTTTCATCCAAACTGAATCACAACATAAAGTTGCGCCTTTTTCGTGAAAATTTATAAAACTCTCCATTTTGAAACTGCGGTATCTCTGGAAAAAAAATCCTTTTTTGGAAATTAAAAATAGTTTTTAGTCTGTGTTGTGCAAATTAAAAATAGTTGCTGAATTTTCACTAAGAGCACCTTTTCCAACATAAATGTGTTGACCTCGACATTGAGATAAAAAAGTGGTTCTTGTGTAAAATTTCCTCAGGAACACGATGGTGAGGTCATAATTTCTATTTAAATATGCGCAAGTGGTTCTCAACTTTTTTTTTTCGTTCTACTCATGCTGTTGGAAAATTCACTTTCGAAAATGTCTACGAATATACAGTAAAAAATTGAGTAAATGTGGAAGGTGGAATTTTAGAAGGTTGAATGTCACCTATTTTACGATATAATTTTACCTTAATTTGGACTGAAAAAGAGATATTACAACAAAATAGTGGTAAAACTCATTTTTTCGACGTAATATTACGTAATACTTTTTCCAGACATAATATTACCATATTTTTTTACTGCGTAGATACTTTTTACCTAATTTTGTAAATCAAATTACAAAATGTTTGAGATCGATAAAATTTCAAAAAAGTTTCAATTTTTAACACTTAAAATTGGAAACAATAGTTTCCGAGATATCGTCAGTTGAAAATGCGCCAGCTAATAAATTAACAATAAAAAAAAAAAAAAACATTTTTATCGATTCCAATTCTTTGTGAGGCTGTATCTCAGAAACTTGTTACAGTCATGCCCCGGTTTTGCACGCCTCGGTTTTGCACTGCCCCGGTTTTGATTCGTACAGCAGCCTCGGTTAAGCACGGCCCAGTGCTAAACCCTCTACAACCTATTCACGCCTTTAGACGGGCTTCGATCTAAAAATCGTCAAAAATCGATTTTCCAACTGATTTTTGTTCTTTAAAAAGCATTGGAAAGAAGAACTCTTAAAATTTTAGAAAATTTCAGGGTTGGAAGTTTAATTTGGTTTATGTGACTTTGCCAATGTTTTTAAATATGTCTTTTTTTAGGGGTCAACTTTGGCTGTGTTTTTTACAAACATTTTCTATAATTTCAGTAAAAAGAAGTATGCAGTAATTTTTGTTGTGTCCCAGACTATGCCTCTACGCATTTTTTGCAATTTAAATGATGATGGTGCCATTCTATAGCAGAAAATGTGAAAAACATACAAAAAAATAAAAAAGTTACTGTAAAAACGTGAAAAAAATTTATAGGCAAAATGTAATTATATTAGGTGGTAGAATAGGCCAAATACTACCAAAAACAAACATTAAATAAAAAAGATAAATGCAAATTAAAATACTAAAAAAAAACCAAGAAAAACATAAAACAAGAGAAGTAAAGTTTGAGCATGAGCATGAGCATGAGCATGGTTGACTGCCAATGAGCTGCTACTCCGTTATTGACAGATCAGCTGAAGTTAAACAATGAATCAAAAATGATCAGTGGGAGCCAACCATCCGTTCACTGTTTCACCTCTGAAGATCCCTACTTTATTAGTCAATACCGGCGCCCTCCCAAGAAGCCTGCAGTTCAACGAAAGGGAGGAATGTTAGTCCGATAGTTGAAGTTGCAGACTCATCAAGCACATAGTTTTTCGCTATATACTTGTTGATACCGCTTGAGACCGTTGAATCCACAGCATCTCCTTCAAGCATCACGTGATTAATTTTTTTTTTTGTGTTAGTAGGATAAGGTATTGGCTTTTCGATGCCTCCCGAGCTACGATGCTATGGGGAGGACTTTCATAACAAACCCGTCGGCGAGCCTTCCGAGCAACGATGCTATGGGAAGGTCTTTTTGGTCAACACACAAAATCACTAACACACAGTTATTTTGCACCACTATTAACTCAACGATCCAAATTGTCAGTGCGTCTTTCATTCATTATATAGAAATGGCAAAAAATAAAACCTTATTCGAAAAATTTAAACACAATCCACCCGACGCCGTGCCTTGCGATCAACGATGATATAGGAAGGGCTTTGAAAGAAGGGCACAAAAGAAATCACTTTTCACTCCGAATATTTTTTACGACCACGCGCTCTCTTTGCCAATTATGCACTGATGACGCTGCATTTTCAGAGGGCAATCTTCTCCTCGCAGCACACAATACACGACAAAAATGCGAAACAAAAGGCACACACAAAAAAAAAACACTTTTAACTCCGAATATTTTTACGACCACGCGCTCCCTTTGCCAATTATGCACTCATAAAACAAGAGAAGTAAAGTTTTTCGTGAAACAAAAGTTGCTCAAAATGACCTCCTGAACAAGGGAAAAATAAAAATTTTCGAAAAAAAAATTTGGGCAGTAGAGGGTTAACTGAAGCACAGAGCTTATCGGATTTTGGCTATATGGGAGACATTGGCAATCATCCAAATTTCAAAAAATTATAATGTTTTGGAATCGAGATGATGTGAGCTATCTATTGCAGTTACAATTTCATGAGAATTTTCACCAAAATACGTATTCTTCCAGTATTTTAAAAATGCAATGTTTCTCAAAAAAATATTCAAAAATTATTGTTTTTAAATGATTGGAATTTTTTCAAAATTTTCGAAAGTAATATTTTTTTGGAAAATACTCAAAATTTTTACAAAACTCCGTATTTTTGAGAAAGTACTTACAATTTCAGTTTTTACAATATGGGTATCAAATGATAGGATTTTTTTCATACATTTCGAAAGTTAAACAATTTTTTTTTAATTCTCGATTTTTTTAACAAAACTACGTGTTTTTGAAAAAGTACTCAAAATTTCAGTTTTTTTGCAAAATGGGTATCATAAGATCAGGATTTTTCATACATTTCAAAAATAATAAAACATTTTATTGAAAATATTTAAAATTTTCATAAAACTACGTATTTTCGAAAAAAATAGTCAAAATTTCTGTTTTTGCATTATGGGTATCAAATGATCGGAATTTTTTATACATTTGGAATATATCAAAACATTTTTTGGAACTTCTCGAAATTTCCACAAAACAACGTATTTTCAAAAAAATGCTTTGAATTTTAGGTTATACAATATGGGTCTCAAAAGATCGGGATTTTTTCATACATTTTGCAAGTAATAACACATTTTCTTGAAAATACTAAAACCCATTTAAAAAAAATGTAAGCATTTTTTTCAAAAATACGTGGCTTTGTGGTTATTTTGAGTATTTAAAAAAATTACTTTCGAAATGTATGAAATAATCCAAATCATTTGATACCAATATTGCAAAAAAGTGAAATTCGTAGTTTTATGAAAATTTCAAGTATATTCATAAATTTGTTTTAATATTTTCGATTATTTGATCCATATTGATCCTAAGATTTTTTTCGATAAAAAATTGCATTTTAAAAATACTGGAAAAAAACGTATTTTTTGAAACTTTTCATGTAATTATAGTTACAATGGATAGCTGACATCATCCTGATTCTAAAACACTATATTTATTTTAAAGTTTGAATGATTTTTCATAGGATTATAGCCAATGTCTCCCATGTAGCCAAAATCCCATAAGCTCTGTGCTTCAGTTATGCAAGCCTCGGTTTTACATCCCCCATATGCGGTGCTAAACCGAGGCATGATTGTACCCGATTTCGAAAGTCTCAGAGAGAAAATTGTAAAAAATTTCCTCAGCTTCTCAAAAAATTTGCTTTTCTTCAATCCTTTCAGGCCCGACATATGAAAAAAAAACGTATTTATGGAATTTTTTCTTTATGTGAGAAAAAGTTAGTAAAAAAATTTGATTTTTTTTCGGTGTACCTATTTTCTAGAAAGTCCTAATTATAACCTATAACTTAGCCCAAGACACCACGTCGATCAGAAAATCCGTTCGCAATAAACACTTACATACCCATTTTGTATGACTGGTCCCCAAAATTGTTTGGTGACTTGTTTGGAAAAAATAATAATTCTAAATTGCTTCTTTCAACAAAGGGCATGCATAGACCGAGTTTCATCAAAATCTAAACAAAACAAAGAATGTCGATTTTCAAAAATGTAGAGAACACCTCGTAGCTGAAAAAATAAGCTGACAATGTAGTTCTTACAAAATTTAAGATTTAAAGAGCACAGTAAAAAAAAAAATCACTGTAATTTTACATCTGAGAAGGGGTACTTTTTTTATTTCAGAAAAAAATATGTAACTTTACTTGTGAAAATGTGTAATTTTACAACTTTTCTGGTGTAATGTACACTTTATCAGTCTTTATTGAGGCAAAATTACATCATAAAAGAGGTAATATTCAACCAACCAAAATTACACCTTCCAAATTTACACAATTTTTTACTGTGTGTGCAAATTTAGTTTTATAGCGTCATGTGGAAAATCAGTAATAATGCGTATTATGTTTCATTTCAAAATCCTCAATTAATGTTTTGTTTGCAGTTTACAGGATAAAAAATTGGTAAAAATTCATATTCAATCATAAGAAAATGTTAGAAATGGTTCAAAAACAATTTAAAAGCAAGATTCAATAGAAACATGTATGATTTACTAAAAATGGCGTGTTGAGTTTTAGACAAAAAAAAATTCACCAAAATGCCATCTCAGCTGCCAACCTTGTCATTTACCTGAACTCTATCAGCACAGTGTAACAACAACTCTAAACTCACAAATTACAGAACAACCTTCTTGACGCTTTCTGTTGTGTACTTGTGCAGCCAAAAAGCCACACACAAAACGTCACAAGGGAGCAAAATGTCTGCTACAAATCGAACATAATCAACAGCGCTGGATGCATTCGAAGCAGTGTTGCCAGCGTGGAAACCGGTGCAACCAGCATCTTTCGCTTTGGGACACAAAAGACGGTCTCCGTAACCGATTTGGACAGAATTTGGAGAGCGAAAACAAGTGACCGAAATAACATTTGTGTCTTTTTGAACTGTTTTTTTATGCTTTCTTGGTTGTTGTGTGTTGAATCTGACAACCGCTGCTGTTTAGTTTGGACGGGTTGCCGGTTTCTTTGCTCAAGGTTCGTTTCCGGCAAACGGGGATCAATTGGCTGTCCATGCCAAAACCAATGTCACTTGAAGCTGAATCGGCAGCCCTTTTTGGGGGGTGAAAAATGCTGGTAAATAGACTGTACCGAGAGTGGAAAATGATGATGTTTGGTTTTTTTCAATATTTAATTTATTAAAATTTAAATTTTGTTAAAATGTGTCACATTTCAAGGGAATTTTAACAAAAAAAACTGTATTTCCAAACACTTTTTTCCGGATTTTCTATGGCACATTTTAGCATACTGCAGTGTTCTTAGATTACCCAAGACTTCCGCCAACCGTTTATATCTCCAGTGCAAAGCCATAAAATTAATTCCCTGCGCTTAGTTGTAGCCATAACTCCTGACTTGTGCCGTCTTGAGATCTGTTTTCCCCCCGCGAGGGGTACAATTATGAGGAAAAAGGGGTGGCTCGGGCAAGGACTTGGCGCCCTTCCCTTGGGCAATTGAGAAGTGATTTCGGTCGTATTCAAATCAGGCTTTCTTCTGCTTATGCTGGTGCGGCATTGACAAACACAAGAGGAGAGCGGAGCTTTTTGCGATGCTGCGGCGTTGACACACCAAATCACTCTGGTGCGGTGGGTTTTTGTCATTTCGGGTGGGGCTGTGCAGATAATTCGTGATTCTGTGAGTTCAAGAGTTCAAAATTTCAATTGTCCAAATGTTCAGACATCAAATTTCTAAAATGACTAAAAAACCAAAGGACCAAATGACCAAATGACCAAATGACCAAATGACCAAATGACCAAATGACCAAATGACCAAATGACCAAATGACCAAATGACCAAATGACCAAATGACCAAATGACCAAATGACCAAATGACCAAATGACCAAATGACCAAATGACCAAATGACCAAATGACCGAACGTCCAAATGACCATATGACCAAAAGACCAAATGACCAAATGACCAAATGACAAATGACCAAATGTCGACAGGACCAAGTGACGTTCAAAAACCAATATTTGGAAATATCAAGAATCCAAAAGATGGCTAACGAATTCATTCTATCGCAAGACTGCTCTCGTAGTTTACGTCCAACCCCTTCTGATCTACCATTTCGAATTGTTATTCTGCTGTTATTTAAATGTAAGCAGCAGCCCGAAATCGGTTTTGTCTGTATTTCTGGTGTTTTCCTCCTTATTGAAGACGCAGAAAAGCTGAGAAGCAGGGGGGGCGGTAGGGAAAATGCCCCCGTTTAGCCTGGGGTGGCTCCCCCCCAATGAACTTCCTCGCCCCTCATTTGTGCTGGAGTGTGCTGCTGGAGGAAGCGAGTGGGTTTACTCTGAATATGCCTTGAAGATGAAGACGTGATCAGGCGTGATTTAAGAGTACGTAGAATACGGAGAAAAGGTCGACCCCGGACAAGTGCCGTCCATTTGGACGACGGTAGTCTCGCAGAAGGGTATTCTTGGCACGTTCCAATTGCTCTTTGTATCTCCACTACCCAGCCCCCCCCCCCCCCCCCGGGCGGAACACTGGGGCAATTTGGCAGTTATTTCTGTATTTTTTTTAAACATTCTAAAAAATATCTGTATTGACGAATTGAAAACAAGAAATAAAATGACCCTTTCAAGAAAGCAGACGTACGACAACTTCCAACTCACCCCAGCTCGAGTAGTGGTCCCAGTTGTTGAGTTAGTGGGAGTTTGCAGGTTCGCCTGAATGTCCTGAACATCTCGAACACGGCCCATACAGAACCTGCAGCAGTTCTCGCCGGTACCATAAATACTTTAACAGGCGTAAAGAGATTTCTTCGGCAATATTTTGTGCTCGATCAGTTCTGGGGCTCTCGAGCAGGATACTCGGGGTATAAATTATGTATCAACGTTGTGCGCTCCCCTCCCTGGTACACGGGGCGATTGATCAGGAAGAATGGGCTGGGATTGATTTATTGTGATTGAATAAATTGAAACATGCAGACGGAGTGTGATAGTGAGAGAACATGTTGCGGAAAGAGGCAGGGGTTTCTTTGCTTCTGATGGTACATTTCGACTGTTCTTGGTGCTAACTGCTAATTGTATGAGGGTTGCGAATATGTTGAGATGTGAGTTGAATGTTTGATGTGAAGAACTAAAACAAAGGGCTGGCGGTAATTTGAGTGTTTCATGAAAAAGTCGCTGCAAAAATTTGGCTACGATTTGGCAAATCGACTTCTCTTTGTATTTTTTTTTATTTGTCCATGCATTTCCTAAGTCAAAACAAGTCTTTTTGCAGCATTATTTTTAACATACAAGTCTCCATACAAATTTCAGGGCTATTAATACAAAATTCTCATGTGAAATTTTATATCTCCAGAACTGATTTTCGGTTCGAATTGGCTCCTTCGGCAAAGTTGTTGGTTATGATGAAGGCTTTTCAGAAAAAATCCGATTTTCAATTTTTTTTCCCAAATACGTATTTTTAAAGTTTTGAAAAAATATGTTTAATGGGACTATAAAAGACAACTTTTTAGCCATAGTTCGTGATGGTGCTTAGTCTGGTTTGGAAGATATGAATTTTTGAAAAAATCGTGTTTATTAGAAATATCGAAAACATTTTTTTTAAACTGAATCGAATTTGCAATCTAAATTGTTAGAATGTCCCATTTCCAAAAACGATTGGTCCGATTATCAATGCTAAAAATAAACATTTTAAGAAATTTTCTGATGTTATTATTTAAAATTATTTCAAAATTTTAAATACTAGCTTTATTTAAAAAGGTCAGAAATAGATCATTTTTCCTAATTTCATAGTTTAAACCAAAATTAGACTCAGAAAAAAATATTTTTTCAGAGGTGCTATTTCGGATGACGGAAGATGATTTAGTGACCAAATGAATATTTAAAAAAAGCAGGAATGCAGGGACTTTCAGAACTGGTTTTATTTGATCTTTTTTTATCTTGTTTTTCTTAAAAAATGTATTGTAATAGTTGACGAAAAAAAAAATTGAATCCTGATTTCTTGACTCATATTTAGAAATTTTGTAATGTTTTAAAATGTTCTGCTGCAATCTTTATTTTCAGCATGCCATAATTTGCTTTATATACGCTTTTTTGAAACAAAACTTTATCACTGCAAAGTTGTACTAAAAAAAAAAAACATATTTTTTTGCTTGCTCACTTATAAAAAAAAAAACTTCAATCAAGTTCTTCAAAAAGAAAAGCTTCAATTTGCAGTTAACATAATAAAAAATGTAAGAAGTTTAAAATTAATGTTTGTCCAAATTCTTTTTTCATTTCATATTTTTACGAAATTGATAATTTTGTTATCATGCGCCATTTTACAGTTTAGTAATTAATTCTGAAACTATCACCACACAAATGATATCAAAAAATTTAAATTGAATTTGAAAGAAAAAAACATTTGATAAAATACAAAGGCAAAATCCAAATAAAACATTTATTTAGGGAGACATTTAGACACTCAATTAATCTATTGAATATTCCATGATCAGCCTTAAGGGCCGGTCGTAGAACTATTTTGAAAAGCCGTCACGGGCCGGATGAAATGGCTTTACGGGTCGGACGTTTGCCACGCCTGCATTACATTATTTTAATCCAGTTCAATCTTCAACCATTACATTACGGGAAATCGATCATTTTTAGACCTCTCGATTCCCGGGAAATTTTAAACTTATAAATATCGAAGCAAAATTATATAAACTAATCAGAAAATTATTTGGAAAATCCTAAATTGTTTAAAACATTGAATGTTCAATTTCAATGTTCAAGTTCGATGAAACAAATTTTTCTCTAATCTTCTTATTTAGAATGTGTGTATTTTAAATTCCAATAATTATAATTGGGAGAAACCAAAAAATGTGGACCAAAAATTCACGTTAAAGCATACTTTGCAGTTACACCCCTGATAAGAAATCTGAAGTCAATATTTGATTATAAAACAAAATCTGGCAATCTTTGTAAAGTTATTGCCCGCCAATTTTTAACATTCGGGTTTTTCTGACAACTGTAAAATTTATTCAATGAATATATACAGTTGATCTTAAACAGAATAAAAACAAGTTTAAATTGTTGTTTGAGTCGTTATTTATCATATTGCAAAAATCCCGATACTGGAAAAATATATATAATTCGTATAAACATTATAAACTGAAATTCCCAGTCAGTCCCAAAAATTTCAAGAAATCGTCTTGTATTTGCAGATTCAGAAAAAAAAACAAAAGGTAGAAAATATCTATCTTTTATAGTTCCTCTAAATAATGAGGATACTTCAATAAGAAAATTGCAATTCTGCTAGCAATAAAATGACTTTTGAGCAACTCTCTACGAAATCGGCCGATTTCGACCATTTTTATTTTTTGTATTTTTTTATTTGACTCAAACTTTGTGGGGCCTTCCCTATGACCAAATAAGCTATTTTGCGTCATTGGTTCACCCATACAAGTCTCCATACAATTTTGGCTGCTGTCCATACAAAAATGGTATGTAAATATTCAAACAGCTGTAACTTTTGAGTAAATTTTCTGATCAATTTGGTGTCTTCGGCAAAGTTGTAGGTATTGTTGAGGACTTTTGAGAAAAAAATAGGTACACGGAAAAAAAAATTGCACATTTTTTAATCAACTTTTTTTTCACTAAAACTCAATTTCCCAAAATACGTATTTTTTGATTTTCGAGATTTTTTGATATGTTTTAGGGGACAAAAATCCGCAACTTTTGAGCCATAGAAAAACATGGTCAAAAAATCTGCCGCCGAGTTATGATTTTTTGAAAAATAGTGATTTTTGGAAAAAAATCGAAGTTTTATGCAAAAACAAGTTTGACATTATTTTTTAATGCAAAATTGAATTTGCAATCGAAAAGTACTTTACAGATTTTTTGATAAAAAGCTCCGTTTTCAAGATATAGCCACCGAAAGTTTGATTTTAGCAAAATATTTGCAGTTTTTCGATTTTTAAAAATAGTGACCATGAGTGACCATTTCTAAAAATATTTTTTTGAAGAGTTCAGAAAATTTGCTATAAAATTGTCTAAGAGACATTGAAGATTGGACATCGGGTTGCTGAGATAGAGCCGCTTTAAGAAAAAGAAACACGAAAATTAAAGTTTTCTAAATCTCATTTTAAAAGGGCCAAACATTGAATATTACGCCCATTTAAAATGCTAGTCTTGATTTAAAAAATTTCAAAATATTTTTTTCGAAAAGATCGGAAAATTTCACGAATGTTTCATATTTTAACATTGAAAATCGGACCATTAGTTGCTGAGATATCGTCATTAGAAAATGGTGGGTTGTTTTGGTGAGATTTAGAAAACTTCAATTTTCGTGTTTCTTTTTCTTAAAGCGGCTCTATCTCAGCAACCCGAGGTTCAATCTTCAATGTCTCTTAGACAATTTTATAGCAAATTTTCTGAACTTTTCAAAAAAAATATTTTTAGAAATGGTCACTCATGGTCACTATTTTTAAAAATCGAAAAGCTGAAAATATTTTGCTAAAATCAAACTTTCGGTGGCTATATCTTGAAAACGGAGCTTTTTATCAAAAAATCTGTAAAGTACTTTTCGATTGCAAATTCAATTTTGCATTAAAAAATAATGTCAAACTTGTTTTTGCATGAAACTTCGATTTTTTCCAAAAATCACTATTTTTTCAAAAAATCATAACTCGGCGGCAGATTTTTTGACCATGTTTCTCTATGGCTCAAAAGTTGCGGATTTTTGTCCCCTAAAACATATCAAAAAATCTCTAAAATCAAAAAACACGTATTTTGGGAAATTAAGTTTTAATGAAAAAAAAGTTGATTAAAAAATGTGCAAATTTTTTTTCCGTGTACCTATTTTTTTCTCAAAAGTCCTTAACAATATTTGGTCATAGGAAAGGCCCCCACAAAGTTTGAGCCAAATCAAAAAATACAAATAAAATCCATTTCCGGTTTTGATAGAGAATTGCTCTTTTATTTTTTTATACTTCCGATCAAACCTCCTATACCAGATTTTGCATCATTACACACAATGTCTCAGAAGATGTTCTTAAGTACCCTTAATCATATTAAACAATTCAGAAAATTAAAAAAAATTGCAATATTGTGAAAGCATCATGCGCTTGTTTATTTAATTTCTTATTTTTTTTATTTCATAAATAAAAATTATTCTTATTAACTAATTTCCATTTTTTTTTTGGTTAAAATTTAGTCGTTGTCATTTTATTTTTAACCTTAAAAACTTTGTGGAGCAAACCGAATTAATTTTTGAGTCTTTGATGAATTGAAAATTGTGTTGTGATATTGGATACACAATGTTTTTTTTACGTGCTTTACTACTTTGAAGTCCTCCCATAAAGTTGAATCTCTTTACACTCAAAAACTCTCCCAGATTTTTTCCAACCATAACAAAAGACTTACAAATCGCCCAATTTGGGTTCATCGCCCCACCTCCTGCCAACCCGGGCTCTATACTTAATCCCATCCTTTCTTTACGTGATGAACAACCTTTTACAAGAAATTGCCTATTTTATACCCGGCTCTAACCTTCCCCTCTTGCCCTAAAAAAAAAAAAAAAAAAAAAAAAAAAACCACCAACTTCGATGTAAAAGATTTCCTGACTGGACTCCGGGTGGGGGTCAGTAAAAGTTTTTAATTTATTTAAATTTGTTTGTGCGCTACCTTTATCTTTTTTAAGGCTTGATTCCAGTGTGGCTTGATGAGTGGTTCAGATTTATAAGCAGCATTTTGCCTAAAGTGGTGCCTTTCTTACCGGGAACGTACCTGGAATTAGTGGAAGAAAACGAAAGAAAAGTTTGTTAGAAATTTTTAATTGATTTTTTTTATGTGGGATAATCGGATAAACTGCGTTGAAATTTGTGTGTGTGCTTTTTTGATTATTAATAGCGGTTTGCTCAACAAGGTGTTTTTTTATGGATTAAAAAGTTGTCCAATTTCGATGTAATTACGCAAGTTGGTTGAAAGCAATCCCTGCTTTGATAATTTTTCATTTAGTAGAGAGGAAAATAAATTGCTTTTGTTTATTGCTGACCAGATATGAAATTTATGCAAATGAGCAAAAATGCCATGTTCTGTCTTTTTATTCTAGATTAGAAACCAAACTATGGATTTGTTTTCGTCAGATTTGCAAATCCATTGTTTAAAAATAATTCAGAAAGCGATTTTTTTCTACACAGTTAATTGTTAATTTTATCTTGAAGAACACTTTCACCACAAAAAAAAAAGATGTTTGTGTATGATAAACCCGACTACCCCACTCACACACACACAAACATGCTCGTGTGTATTTGTGTGGCCAGAACCTCGCTGATGAAGCGTAGCCGGCTCAGCGTTCAAACAAGAGAATGAATAATCAATTATTCAAATTTTTGCATAACCATTCCGTTTGCGAATCCGAACGCTCTGCCCACGTGTGTGTATGTCTGTGTGTGCCGGCTTTCGGGTTCTGGCTCAAATTGGAAAACACGGCACACACGCACACAAGAACCCCCTCCCGGATGAAGGTCCTGTTTTCTCGGAATAAAATGGAATAGAAATTCCGGTGGGAGGCTTTAGGCCCCGCGGTAAAGTGGACCAAAAGTGAGATATTTTTGCGCATTTTTTTTTCGGAGTGGTCGAGTTTTTTTGTTGTTTTTGGGTGAAGTGGCGTTGAATTGTGAAAACAAACAGGTTTTTTCAGATTGGACTGTAGGGAAGATCTGGGTTTCTTGAAAAAAAAATATTGAAATTTTTGGCATGATTCTGTTCTTAAGTGTTTATTTTCAAAACTGAATGTTGTGAATTTGGATAATAATGTCTTCAGAAATTTTTAATGGTTCACTTATAAAACCATAAAATAGGTAAATGAGATATGCAATTGCGAGACCTTTCCTCTGAGTCATAAGGGGTGCCATTCTGGAAACACTGTCATAAGTAGTCATAATATTGGTAGTCCTAGAATTGACAACTTAAGACAGTCTTAGGACTGGTATTCTGCAGCTCAAAACAATGATAACTTTACCAAGTATCAGAATATGATAAATTCGGTAATCTGGTTGTATACAACCTGTATATTACCCCGGGTCAAAAAAATTAAAGTTGCTCAAATCAAAAATTATATGAGATTGCCCGAAAGAGTACTCAAAATGGAGGCTCAGGCCAAAATTTCAGCCCATTTGGTTGAAAGCTGGCTTGCCTTGAGCAAGAGCAAGTTTAAATGGGAATTAACCCGTAAAACTGGAGCAGTGTATATCATTTATATGATTAGTTATTTCTTTCATTACGCTTTCTAAATCCTTGATAAATCTTCGAAATTTTTCACTTAAACCTACCAAAATTTGGAAAATCTTTGGGAAAATTCGTTTTTGGATGGTGAAGCGTTTTCTTTTTTTTTTTTTTTGTTGTCTACCCGTAGTTGCTACTCTGTTATTGACCAGGACCTTCAAGAATTGCTCCGTGGACCACAGATGAAGAGTAGGAACCAATCATCACCACTTCGCAACTTTCAAATGTCCCTATCATGCTAGCCAATCACAGCGCCGGCCACGACCAGTGGTAAGACACGGGGAAGTGGATAGGAATTTTAGTCCGATACTTGAGTGATGAAGACCGCTAAATCAGCTGCGTCTTCGACAAAGTATCACGTGAGGTTTGAGGGTGTTAGTAAGATGGGTGTGAAGCCAGGATTCACCGTGGTAAGTGATGCGGCCGGTCAAATCTATTTATAGTCCTTAATTCTTCGTATGTTCTTGGATTCATTTTTGGAAGCATTCCAATTCGGTTCACCAAGCTTTTTGTGGTGAATTCTGGTCGTGTTGAAAGTTCAATATTCGCCTAACAATTATGCAACCAGTGTCCTTGAATTCAACTTGCATTCAATATTGCATTTTCCTGTTCTTAGGTTCACACAGATTCCAATCAAGTTTCTTGGATTCTTATAGCATTCTTAATCCTTCTAGACAACTAAGCCTCAATGGTCTGGTGGTTAGCATTTTTGTCTGCTGACCCAAAGGACGGGGGATCGAACCCTGCCGCGAGCTAATGAATTTTTCGTTCATATTCAAGTGTTCAGAATTATTCCTTCTTTCCAGAATTTCTCGATAGGGGCAGATGGGAATCGAACCCAGAACCTTCCGCTTACAAAGCGAACAGCGTAACCATTCAGCCACGCCTACCCCTGTTTTTGGATGGTGAAGCGTTTTCCAATAAAAACAATATTTTTGTAATTTTCGAACAATATTTTGGGTAGAATTATTCTATTTTATGGATTTTTTCTAAGATCAATCCTTTTATTTTTAACAGTGATTTCAAAATTTAATTTTATTTAATAAGCTAAGCTCTGCCAAATATTTATTTTATGCCCATTTGAAATGTTAGTTTTTTTTCTAAATTTTAAAAATATTTTTTTCGAACATTTTTACAAATGTTCTATTTTCAACATTGAAAATTGGCCTCTGGGTTGCTGAATTAATGGCATTAGAATATGTGGGAATGATTGGATGAGACTTAAATAACTTAAGTTGTCTTGCTTATTTTTCTTTGATTCGCTGTATTTCAGCAACTAAAGGTCCAATCTTCAATGTCTCTAAGTCAACTTTATAATAAATTGTCTGAACTTATCGATTTATTTTTTTACATTCTTTGACACTATTTAAAAAAATTGAAAACGGAAATTTTTCAGGTAAAAGTAAACTTCAAGAATCTTGAAAACGTTGGCTTTATCAAAAAATCGGAAAAAGCACTTTTCGATTGCAACTTTAATCTATATATATAAAAAATTTCGACGGTTTTGTTCGAACGCGAATCAATTCAACACGGAACGTCGGATCGAGGTGCTCTTTGTTGCGTTGGGTTCGTATAAGTTCAAGGAAGGTTCTTACGCCAAAAAGTTACAACTTTGGCCACTCTGGAACCGATTCCGGAAAATCTGCAGATTGTATGGGAAAATTTACGAAAAACCAAATTTTGATCACAGGAGGCTGAATAAGCAAAACGTTAAAAACGTCAACAAACGAAAAAAGGCAGAACGAAGTTTGTCGGGTAAGGCTTGTTTCATATAGAAATCTGAAGTCATGAAGTTTTTTACTTTAATTTTTTTTTTCAAAAAAAATCAGAAATCATAACTTGACGGCATAATTTTCTCTTTATATTTCCCAATGACTCAAAATTTGCAATTTTTAGTCTCCTATAACATATAAAAAAAATCAAAAAGTAATAAATTTGGTTTTTCGAAAATTATTTTTTTTTGTGAAAAAAGAAGATTTATTAAAAATCGTTAAATTCGTGAAATTTTAAAATGTTCGTGAAATCATGTAAAATTTGGCATATTTCTTAAAGCAATCATCAAAAATAAAGAACATAACAAATATTTCATCTAAGCCTTTTTATTACCCAGGCAGACGGTAATAACAAAATTCATGTCATTTCAATAACAAATCGATAGCGGTGTGCTCTAATGTTCTAACTGAAAATTGGGCCAAAATGAGTTAATGATGCCATCTTTTAGCTAATTAAATTCCCTACAAAACGCTTCTAACAGATCTGAAAAATTCGTTTCCTACGCGGAGATATCGCCTTGCAACCATTTGTACTAACTGACATTTTCGAACGCATCATGGATGTGCTCTCTTATTTTTCATCATGGCTTGACCTTTTGAAAACACGCAAATCCATAAAATTACGATTACACTATAATATTATGGTAAATTGCCAGGTGTCCTTACTAGTTTGAGCAATATTATGGAGCACTATTTTGGAAGGCAAATAGCACAAGTGTGCACATTTGGAAGCGAGAAGGAATTATCAGTTAGGTGAAGTGTGTTAAAATGGTTTCGTGGAGTAGTTTTTTTTTGTTTGGACGACCCATTGATTAGGATTAGTGTACTTAGGTTCTGTAGGCTAGTTTAAAATGTTGTTACGTAGTTTTCTTTGCATGGACGACCCCTGCAGTTGTACTAAGAGTGCACAACGACTTGAAGAATGTTTCAAATTGGACTTTTGGGTTGGGGAAAAATGTTGTTACGTCGTTTTTTTTTCATGGACGACCCCTTCAGTTGTGCTAAGAGTGCACAACGACTTGAAGAATGTTTCAAAGTGGACTTTTAGGTTGGGCTAAGTGGGTAATGGGTTGGGGAAAAATGTTGTTACATCGTTTTTTTTCATGGACGACCCCTTCAGTTGTGCTAGGAGTGCACAACGACTTGAAGAATGTTTCAAACTGGACTTTTGGGTTGGGCTAAGTGGGCATTGGGTTGGGGAAAATTATTGTTACGTCGTTTTTTTTGCATGGACGACCCCTTCAGTTGTGCTAGGAGTGCACAACGACTTGAAGAATGTTTCAAATTGGACTTTTGGGTTGGGCTAAGTGGGTAATGGGTTGGGGGAAAATGCTGTTAAGTCGTTTTTTTTCATGGACGACCCCTACAGTTGTGCTAAGAGTGCACAACGACTTGAAGAATGTTTAAATTTGACTTTTAGGTTGGGCTAAGTGAGTAATGGGTTGGGAAAAAATGTTGTTACATCGTTTTTTTTCATGGACGACCCCTGCAGTTGTGCTAGGAGTGCACAACGACTTGAAGAATGTTTCAAACTGGACTTTTGGGTTGGGCTAAGTGGGCATTGGGTTGGGGAAAATTATTGTTACGTCGTTTTTTTTTGCATGGACGACCCCTTCAGTTGTGCTAGGAGTGCACAACGACTTGAAGAATGTTTCAAATTGGACTTTTGGGTTGGGCTAAGTGGGTAATGGGTTGGGGAAAAATGTTGTTACGTCGTTTTTTTTCATGGACGACCCCTACAGTTGTGCTAAGAGTGCACAACGACTTGAAGAATGTTTAAATTTGACTTTTAGGTTGGGCTAAGTGAGTAATGGGTTGGGGAAAAATGTTGTTACGTCGTTTTTTTTTCATGGACGACCCCTTCAGTTGTGCTAAGAGTGCAAAACGACTTGAAGAATGTTTCAAAGTGGACTTTTAGGTTGGGCTAAGTGGGTAATGGGTTGGGAAAAATGTTGTTACGTCGTTTTTTTTCATGGACGACCCCTTCAGTTGTGCTAGGAGTGCACAACGACTTGAAAAATGTTTCAAATTGGACTTTTGGGTTGGGCTAAGCGGGCAATGAGTTGGGGAAAATTATTGTTACGTCGTTTTTTTTGCATGGACGACCCCTAAAGTTGAGCTAAGCGTGCACAACGACATGAAGAATGTTTCAAATTGGACTTTTGAGTTGGGCTACTATACAATATTATATCATTTTAACAGAATTTAGAGTCATAGAGACGCACCTGAGAAATGGTAAAATCCGTAAAAAAAATACTTTCACCCCCACTAACAATACGTAGTATTTTTTTGCATAAACGAACCCTGCAGTTAAGCTGAGAGTGGACAACGACTTAAAGAATCTTTTCAATTTGGTCTTTTGGGTTGGAACCCACTTGTAAAATGTTGTTACGTAGCTGAAACTTTGCATACATGTTTCCTGTACAATATAGCTCATACAAAATCCCATACAAAGTACTTAAAAAGATAAAAAAAAAAACTCACGACCCACTTAGCCCAACCAAAAATCCAATTTAATATTCTTCAAGTCGTTGTGCACTCTTAGTTCAACTGCAGGGGTCGTCCATGCAAAAAAAACGACGTAACAACATTTTTCCCCAACCCATTACCCACTTAGCCCAACCCAAAAGTCAAATTTAATATTCTTCAAGTCGTTGTGCACTCTTAGCTCAACTGCAGGGGTCGTCCATGCAAAAAAAAACGACGTAACAACATTTTTCCCCAACCCATTACCCACTTAGCCCAACCCAAAAGTCAAATTTAATATTCTTCAAGTCGTTGTGCACTCTTAGCTCAACTGCAGGGGTCGTCCATGCAAAAAAAAAACGACGTAACAACATTTTTCCCCAACCCATTACTCACTTAGCCCAACCTAAAAGTCAAATTTAAACATTCTTCAAGTCGTTGTGCACTCTTAGCTCAACTGCAGGGGTCGTCCATGCAAAAAAAACGACGTAACAACATTTTTCCCCAACCCATTACCCACTTAGCCCAACCCAAAAGTCAAATTTAATATTCTTCAAGTCGTTGTGCACTCTTAGCTCAACTGCAGGGGTCGTCCATGCAAAAAAAAACGACGTAACAACATTTTTCCCCAACCCATTACCCACTTAGCCCAACCCAAAAGTCAAATTTAATATTCTTCAAGTCGTTGTGCACTCTTAGCTCAACTGCAGGGGTCGTCCATGCAAAAAAAACGACGTAACAACATTTTTCCCCAACCCATTACCCACTTAGCCAAACCCAAAAGTCAAATTTAATATTCTTCAAGTCGTTGTGCACTCTTAGCTCAACTGCAGGGGTCGTCCATGCAAAAAAACGACGTAACAACATTTTTCCCCAACCCATTACCCACTTAGCCCAACCCAAAAGTCCAATTTGAAACATTCTTCAAGTCGTTGTGCACTCTTAGCTCAACTGCAGGGGTCGTCCATGCAAAAAAAAACGACGTAACAACATTTTTCCCCAACCCATTACCCACTTAGCCCAACCTAAAAGTCAATTTTAAACATTCTTCAAGTCGTTGTGCACTCTTAGCACAACTGCAGGGGTCGTCCATGCAAAAAAAAACGACGTAACAACATTTTTCCCCAACCCATTACCCACTTAGCCCAACCCAAAAGTCCAATTTGAAACATTCTTCAAGTCGTTTTTCCCCAACCCATTACTCACTTAGCCCAACCTAAAAGTCAATTTTAAACATTCTTCAAGTCGTTGTGCACTCTTAGCTCAACTGCAGGGGTCGTCCATGCAAAAAAAAAACGACGTAACAACATTTTTCCCCAACCCATTATCCACTTAGCCCAACCTAAAAGTCAAATTTAATATTCTTCAAGTCGTTGTGCACTCTTAGCTCAACTGCAGGGGTCGTCCATGCAAAAAAAAACGACGTAACAACATTTTTCCCCAACCCATTACCCACTTAGCTCAACCCAAAAGTCCAATTTGAAACATTCTTCAAGTCGTTGTGCACTCCTAGCACAACTGCAGGGGTCGTCCATGCAAAAAAAACGACGTAACAACATTTTTCCCCAACCCATTACCCACTTAGCCCAACCCAAAAGTCCAATTTGAAACATTCTTCAAGTCGTTTTTCCCCAACCCATTACTCACTTAGCCCAACCTAAAAGTCAATTTTAAACATTCTTCAAGTCGTTGTGCACTCTTAGCTCAACTGCAGGGGTCGTCCATGCAAAAAAAAACGACGTAACAACATTTTTCCCCAACCCATTATCCACTTAGCCCAACCTAAAAGTCAAATTTAATATTCTTCAAGTCGTTGTGCACTCTTAGCTCAACTGCAGGGGTCGTCCATGCAAAAAAAAACGACGTAACAACATTTTTCCCCAACCCATTACCCACTTAGCCCAACCCAAAAGTCCAATTTGAAACATTCTTCAAGTCGTTTTTCCCCAACCCATTACTCACTTAGCCCAACCTAAAAGTCAATTTTAAACATTCTTCAAGTCGTTGTGCACTCTTAGCTCAACTGCAGGGGTCGTCCATGCAAAAAAAAACGACGTAACAACATTTTTCCCCAACCCATTACTCACTTAGCCCAACCTAAAAGTCAATTTTAAACATTCTTCAAGTCGTTGTGCACTCTTAGCTCAACTGCAGGGGTCGTCCATGCAAAAAAAAACGACGTAACAACATTTTTCCCCAACCCATTATCCACTTAGCCCAACCTAAAAGTCAAATTTAATATTCTTCAAGTCGTTGTGCACTCTTAGCTCAACTGCAGGGGTCGTCCATGCAAAAAAAAACGACGTAACAACATTTTTCCCCAACCCATTACCCACTTAGCTCAACCCAAAAGTCCAATTTGAAACATTCTTCAAGTCGTTGTGCACTCCTAGCACAACTGCAGGGGTCGTCCATGCAAAAAAAAACGACGTAACAACATTTTTCCCCAACCCATTACCCACTTAGCCCAACCCAAAAGTCCAATTTGAAACATTCTTCAAGTCGTTTTTCCCCAACCCATTACTCACTTAGCCCAACCTAAAAGTCAATTTTAAACATTCTTCAAGTCGTTGTGCACTCTTAGCTCAACTGCAGGGGTCGTCCATGCAAAAAAAAACGACGTAACAACATTTTCCCCCAACCCATTACCCACTTAGCTCAACCCAAAAGTCCAATTTGAAACATTCTTCAAGTCGTTGTGCACTCCTAGCACAACTGCAGGGGTCGTCCATGCAAAAAAAACGACGTAACAACATTTTTCCCCAACCCATTACCCACTTAGCCCAACCCAAAAGTCCAATTTGAAACATTCTTCAAGTCGTTTTTCCCCAACCCATTACTCACTTAGCCCAACCTAAAAGTCAATTTTAAACATTCTTCAAGTCGTTGTGCACTCTTAGCTCAACTGCAGGGGTCGTCCATGCAAAAAAAAACGACGTAACAACATTTTCCCCCAACCCATTACCCACTTAGCTCAACCCAAAAGTCCAATTTGAAACATTCTTCAAGTCGTTGTGCACTCCTAGCACAACTGCAGGGGTCGTCCATGCAAAAAAAACGACGTAACAACATTTTTCCCCAACCCATTACCCACTTAGCCCAACCCAAAAGTCCAATTTGAAACATTCTTCAAGTCGTTTTTCCCCAACCCATTACTCACTTAGCCCAACCTAAAAGTCAATTTTAAACATTCTTCAAGTCGTTGTGCACTCTTAGCTCAACTGCAGGGGTCGTCCATGCAAAAAAAAACGACGTAACAACATTTTTCCCCAACCCATTACCCACTTAGCCCAACCCAAAAGTCCAATTTGAAACATTCTTCAAGTCGTTTTTCCCCAACCCATTACTCACTTAGCCCAACCTAAAAGTCAATTTTAAACATTCTTCAAGTCGTTGTGCACTCTTAGCTCAACTGCAGGGGTCGTCCATGCAAAAAAAAACGACGTAACAACATTTTTCCCCAACCCATTACCCACTTAGCCCAACCCAAAAGTCCAATTTGAAACATTCTTCAAGTCGTTTTTCCCCAACCCATTACTCACTTAGCCCAACCTAAAAGTCAATTTTAAACATTCTTCAAGTCGTTGTGCACTCTTAGCTCAACTGCAGGGGTCGTCCATGCAAAAAAAAACGACGTAACAACATTTTGCCCAACCCATTACCCACTTAGCTCAACCCAAAAGTCCAATTTGAAACATTCTTCAAGTCGTTGTGCACTCCTAGCACAACTGCAGGGGTCGTCCATGCAAAAAAAACGACGTAACAACATTTTTCCCCAACCCATTACCCACTTAGCCCAACCCAAAAGTCCAATTTGAAACATTCTTCAAGTCGTTTTTCCCCAACCCATTACTCACTTAGCCCAACCTAAAAGTCAATTTTAAACATTCTTCAAGTCGTTGTGCACTCTTAGCTCAACTGCAGGGGTCGTCCATGCAAAAAAAAACGACGTAACAACATTTTTCCCCAACCCATTACCCACTTAGCCCAACCCAAAAGTCCAATTTGAAACATTCTTCAAGTCGTTTTTCCCCAACCCATTACTCACTTAGCCCAACCTAAAAGTCAATTTTAAACATTCTTCAAGTCGTTGTGCACTCTTAGCTCAACTGCAGGGGTCGTCCATGCAAAAAAAAAACGACGTAACAACATTTTTCCCCAACCCATTACCCACTTAGCCCAACCCAAAAGTCCAATTTGAAACATTCTTCAAGTCGTTTTTCCCCAACCCATTACTCACTTAGCCCAACCTAAAAGTCAATTTTAAACATTCTTCAAGTCGTTGTGCACTCTTAGCTCAACTGCAGGGGTCGTCCATGCAAAAAAAAACGACGTAACAACATTTTCCCCCAACCCATTACCCACTTAGCTCAACCCAAAAGTCCAATTTGAAACATTCTTCAAGTCGTTGTGCACTCCTAGCACAACTGCAGGGGTCGTCCATGCAAAAAAAAACGACGTAACAACATTTTTCCCCAACCCATTACCCACTTAGCCCAACCCAAAAGTCCAATTTGAAACATTCTTCAAGTCGTTTTTCCCCAACCCATTACTCACTTAGCCCAACCTAAAAGTCAATTTTAAACATTCTTCAAGTCGTTGTGCACTCTTAGCTCAACTGCAGGGGTCGTCCATGCAAAAAAAACGCCGTAACAACATTTTTCCCCAACCCATTATCCACTTAGCCCAACCTAAAAGTCAAATTTTACCATTCTTCAAGTCGTTGTGCACTCTTAGCTCAACTGCAGGGGCGTCCATGCAAAAAACTACGTAACAACATCTTTCATAGTTGATGTGCACACTTGGCACAACTGTATGGGTCGTCCATACTTAAAAATATTACGTATTTAATTTGTTTGAGGCACATTTGTTCTATTCAATACATTCATCGATTCCATTGCATGAGACACACTTGTTCCAACTGCAATTCACCATAAATCTAAATAACGGTTTGTGCCTTGGATACCATTCGTTTTTGAAAGGTCGTATGATATAATTGAAATAAAATAAACAAGCTAAAAGTTTTTACAACATCATTTTCTTATGTTTTTAGGAATACATCAACCTAGTATTCGTCATAGTTGATGTATTATGGACCCGGGCAGACGGTAATAACAAAATTCATAATATTTCAATAACAAATCCTGTTAAAATAACAAACAGTGTTATTATTTTAACCTGAAGTTCAACTTCAAGAAGAAAAATTAATAACAGTTTCTGATAAAATAACAATATTTGGTATTGAAGTGATATTATATTGAAAATGTTTAATAACACGCCAATAAGAGGAAATGTTATACATTTCAAAAACTCTCCTAATAACAAAATTTGTTATTCGTTCGGTATACTAACTTAGAAATAAAATTACCACAAATCGCACAAATGGAAAAGTTTCTAAGTGTCCATAACACAATCTGTTATTATTTTTTCTTTTGTTAAATATGTTTAGATCTTTGGGATAATTTTGTCTAATTTCGTCGGGGTCAATATTTTGGCCATGAAATGGGGTCCTTAAGCTAAAATTATTCTAAAAAGTTGAAATATTGGAAGTTGATTTTTTAAATTATTTGATATACCCCCTAAGGGACTTTGCTAAAATTGGCTAGAACTATGGGATAATTTTGACCAATTTCGTCGGGGTCATTATTTTGGCCATGAAATGGGGTCCTTAAGCTAAAATTATTCTAAAAAGTTGAAATTTTGAAAGTTGATTTTTTTAATTATTTGATATACCCCCTAAAGGACTTAGTTTAAAATGGTTAGAACTATGGGATAATTTTGACCAATTTCGTCGGGGTCATTATTTTGGCCATGAAATGGGGTCCTTAAGCTAAAATTATTCTAAAAAGTTGAAATTTTGAAAGTTGATTTTTTTAATTATTTGATATACCCCCTAAAGGACTTAGTTTAAAATGGTTAGAACTATGGGATAATTTTTACCAATTTCGTCAGGGTCATTATTTTGGCCATGAAATGGGGTCCTTAAGCTAAAATTATTCTAAAAAGTTGAAATTTTGAAAGTTGATTTTTTTAATTATTTGATATACCCCCTAAGGGACTTTGTTAAAATTGGCTAGAACTATGGGATAATTTTTACCAATTTCATCGGGATCATTATTTTGGTCATGAAATGGGGTCCTTAAGCTAAAATTATTCTAAAAAGTTGAAATTTTGAAAGTTGATTTTTTTAATTATTTGATATACCCCCTAAAGGACTTAGTTTAAAATGGTTAGAACTATGGGATAATTTTTACCAATTTCGTCAGGGTCATTATTTTGGCCATGAAATGGGGTCCTTAAGCTAAAATTATTCTAAAAAGTTGAAATTTTGAAAGTTGATTTTTTTAATTATTTGATATACCCCCTAAAGGACTTAATTTAAAATGGTTAGAACTATGGGATAATTTTGACCAATTTCGTCAGGGTCATTATTTTGGCCATGAAATGGGGTCCTTAAGCTAAAATTATTCTAAAAAGTTGAAATTTTGAAAGTTGATTTTTTTAATTATTTGATATACTGCCCATGTTCGCATAAATGTCCCATATGCAAAAACAGCAAGCTGAGAAAAACGCATTTGAAGTTTGTCCCATACATAAGGCTACGTGTTAAGTTTTCGTGAAAAAACTGGATTTCCTCCTGATTTCTAGAACAAAGTACTGGATGTTATAGGCTCTTTTGAAAGAGCACACAATTTTGAATCAAACTGCATCAATAACTCGAAATCGATGAAAATGCATATGGGACATTTATGCGATCAGGGGCAGTATACCCCCTAAAGGACTTTACTAAAATTGGCTAGAACTATGGGATAATTTTGACCAATTTCGTCGGGGTCATTATTTTGGCCATGAAATGGGGTCCTTAAGCTAAAATTATTATAAAAAGTTGAAATTTTGAAAGTTGATTTTTTTAATTATTTGATATATCCCCTAAAGGACTTAGTTTAAAATGGTTAGAACTATGGGATAATTTTGACCAATTTCGTCGGGGTCATTATTTTGGCCATGAAATGGGGTCCTTAAGCTAAAATTATTCTAAAAAGTTGAAATTTTGAAAGTTGATTTTTTTAATTATTTGATATACCCCCTAAGGGATTTTACTAAAATTGGCTAGAACTATGAAATAATTTTGACCAATTTCATCGGGGTCATTATTTCACCATGAAATGGGGTTTCAAGCTAAAATTAATCCGATAAATTAACTTTTGAGAGTTCTTTTTTTTTATTTTGTTATATTCGCTAACGGAATTGATTTATTTATTGAGAATTTTTGAAGTGTGAATAACAAAAACTGTTATTATTTTCACAGAGCCAGGAAGTCGGAGCTGACGTTGAAGTTCGAGCTGGAGTGTGACCTCGGAGACTGCATCGGATTCATCTAATTTTCAGCAACTTTTACTTGGAGTCGGAATCTGTGAAGTCGGGTATTTTTGGAGAGCTAAAGTCGTCGTTGACGTCATATCCTGCATCCAGTGTCGGAGTTGTCTTCAAAGTATGGATTCAAAGTCGCTTGGAGGTACCCGACTCTACAGCCCTGACTAGTACAGAGGAGTTATGGCAACTGCAGGTTTATTTGCAAATTATAAATAAACCAAAACAATAACTTTTTTTGTTATGGAGACATACCAGTGCAATAACATTTTTTGTTATTATGCTGCTCCACCTCTCCGCACAAAATAACAAATCTTGTTATTCCTTCATGATTCCTTCTGTGTTATTGGTTTGTTATTGCAATAACAACATAATAACAGTTTAAGTTATTCTTCGAACAAATCTTTGTTATTGATTTTTGTTATTTTAACAACTAATCCGATCATCCCAATAACATATTTCGATCTTCTCACAATATCAAAAACTGACCTTCCCAAGTTATTTCCGTCTGCTCGGGGATGGTTTTACAATTATATTCATAAAAAAATATAATTTCACTTATTTTTTTATACAAAAATTTTGATTTAAATGCTAATTTTTCCAAAAGGTTAATTTTCCTACCAAATTCAAACTAAAATCAGTGTTTGAAAAAAGTTTTGATATAAAATGTTTTTCTTACGCTTAAATTAACCAACTCGTGAAAAAATTACATTGAAACAACTAATGTGAACTATTTTAACAATAAAATTACTTTGCACGCTTTTGTACCAAAGCCCTGTGCACGTTTGTGCTAACTCATACAAATTACCTCCCAAAACACACTTGTGCCAATTGCTAGCATGATTTTTTTTCTTATTTTCTCAGCTAAAATTTTTCTAGCATTTCAAAAGTTTTTATATTTCACAATGTCTTTAAGTAATGTCAGGTGCATACTTTAAAATTGTTAGAACAATTGTTTGTCGAATAGTTTTCCAGAAACAGTAATTCAAAGTTTAAAAATCGATTTTCTCGCAACTACCAAAATGTCAGTTAGTATAAGAGAGCACACCGCTATCGAAATACTGTTAAAATATCAAAAAGTGTTATGGAATATTCTTGCGAAATCCATTTTTGCATAAGGGTTTAATAACAGTTTATGTTATCATAACAAAATTTGTTATTGGTCTATTGTTGGTTGAAAGCCAAAACAACTTGGGAATAACATTTTTTGTTATGGAAAAATAACTCCAACTGTTATTGGGATGATCGGATTAGTTGTTAAAATAACAAAAAAATAATAATGATTTGTTCGAAAAATAACTCAAAATGTTATTAGTCTGTTATTACAAGAACAATCCAATAACAAAAAAATCATAACGGCGAATAACAAAACTTGTTATAAATAACATAAAATGTTATTGGCCTAGTATTTTCAAACATCAAAAAATTTTATTCCCGCGTTATTTCCGTCTGCTCGGGTATGAATAATATTAGATTCGAAGTGAAACAAATATTATTAAAAATTCTATGAATTCAAAGAAAAACATTGAAACTTAATTGTTACAATATTTACTTATACATACATGCAATGAATGTCTAAATTTAGTAGATAAATAAGTATCAGTTAAGTAAACTGTAAACTGTTTTCTCGACACTTCAATTGATCAAAAATTTGAAGGATACGATGAAGAAGTTATTCTTGTACCACATATAATATCAGCATCTATAAATTTATGCTGCTTGTTCATCATGTTTTAGGCACAAGTTTAAGACAATCCCACCGTCTTTGTAGACTGAATACTGATATTTAACGGGACAATCATTAGATGTTTGTTTATTTAATAATTACAAAACTCTTAAATCTAAACACTTGAAATTAACTCAACAAATATCAGTTACTAAAGAATTGCTCAACTTTTTTATAGAATTTAATTTATTTTTGCTGATCGAATAACAGCAAAAATAATAGATGATATTGAGATTTGCCGTTGAAAATGATGAAGTTTGACACCCATCATAGCTTGTGGACCGGATTTCCGGAAATGTCCTCTCTTCGGAACTTCCCTGGGGCCACCGGGTTAATCCGGATGGTGGCAAGATCATCTCCGACACATGAAATGTTCATATTAAGATTTGCCGTTGAAAATTATGAAGTTTGACACCCATTATGCCTTGCGGACCGGATTTCCGGAAATGTCCCCTCTTCGGAACATCCCCGGGGCCACCGGGTTAATCCGGATGGTGGCAAGATCATCTCTGACACTTGAAATGTTCATATTAAGATTTGCCGTTGAAAATTATGAAGTTTGACACCCATTATGGCTTGTGGACCGGAATTTCGGAAATGTCCTCTCTTCGGAACATCTCCGAGGCCCCCCGGTTTATTCTGGATGGTGGTTAGATATCTGATGACATTTTTGTTGGTGAAATTAACAACTTTTTAGAACATTGTTTCTTCCTATTTGGAATTATATTGGATTTATTTTAAAATTTCTGACAGGTGCACAAAATACACCACGCGACTGCTCTTGTAGTTTTTTTTGCGCGGCTTCCCGAAGGTTAACATGATTCCATAGCATTTACACCCGAACTTTTCCATTTTATCAATTGGCAGCGTGTTCAAGGAGCTCAAATCTATCATACCTTGACGAAACTCAAGCGATTACTGGCATCAAATTCAAAAATGTAGATTTGTGATATAGTTTTAAGGACATATTTTGGTTTATGATTGTTTTGTGAAAAAAACCCAAAACTACATTTTTTTTGTGATTGTGAGAAAAAAAAGTCCCGAAAATACTCCTGAAAAGTTTGATTTTCGAAAAATACACAAATTTTCATCCAACCTCTTCTCTTTCACCACTTCTCGTCTGAAGACAGAAAAGCTCCAAAACTTCACAATTTTTAGGAAAGTTAAGTTTCCACATATTTGGCGATCAAAGTGCTCTAAAAAAATGATTTTCTATGAGCCTTGTGCAAGTGTAATGAATTGCAAACCCCCAAAAGTAGGCCTGGAGCGCAAGCGTAACCTTCGTGCTTATTTTTGTATAGTAAATCCAAAGTTTTAATTTTTCGAGAGCTGGTTCTGGGCAAGGGTTTGTTTTATTTTGAGATATTTAATGACACTTATGTAAAATTGCCTTGGAAACCAATTGTGATCAATTATAAAAATAACAAATATTGGTAATGGGTCAAAATCACATTTTAAAAAGAAACAATGTTGGGAGGCATTTGAGGGTTACTATTTCAGTTTTTCATGAATTTCTTAGACAATTTCCTATAAGTTGCAACCAGAAGAAAGTATTTTATTCTAATAGTTGAAAAATTACGAGTAATAAAATAAAAGTTTTTCAAAAATCGCCAAAAAAGAGGGCGATGTTTTTCCAATCAGCATCTAATTAAAGATTTCTGTTAACTATTGAAAGATGAATGTTTCCTCCAAGTTTGATCCAAATCGATGATGGTCTAGTCCAAAAGTGTACTAAGTGACATGATCCCTATAGGTTAATTTTATGAACTGTGATACAAAAATATTTAAAATAACAGTTCATACATGATATTTTATTGTTAAATTTTAAACTGCATTGTTTCTGGCTCTCCTCTGCACTGAACTTCACTTTTCAGTGCTCCGCATCGTGTCCATTTTCATCAATGCTATTCCAAAGTCAAACCCCCATTTGCTCCTCTATTATTCGACATCCGGTTCCGGGTGCAGAACAGGAAACGCATCCTCAACCAGTGTTGATTTCCTATTGAAGTTTGCATTTATTTCAGTTTTTTTCTCCTGCTGCCAGCTTTGAAATTCTAAACAAATATGCTCTTGTCAGCCATGCCCGAGCTGAAAACGTTGCCTGAAGGTTGAATTCGCCATTCAATCAAGGGGTGGGGGAAAATTCCGGCATCAAACATCAAACCCCTCCCCCCTTTCCAGCTCGAACAAAAGCCATTCATTTGATGAACTTTTCACCGGCACACACACACACATACACCCGCGGGAAACGCCACTCTCTCGTGACATGAGCGCATAGCGAAGGGGAGTCCGAATGCAAATTTCGCGCGCAAAGCTCGCACTCCCTGAGCTTTTCGCACGGAGAGCTTTCCCTTTGACTCTAAACTGTAGGGTGGCTGCTTGGAAGGATACGGATTCGTGCGCACACACCCCGTCAATGGGCCGCAATCAATTTCAATTAATTTAAATTTCAAATTAAAATTCAAATGATTCAATTAATTCTCAGCGTCACGAAGACGCGATCGTGGCGTCCGATGGCGTTGCGCTCGGTTGCAGGCGTGAAAAGTTCTTGCGCGCCCTAGTTTATGCAATGCGAAGCTAATGGTGCAAGCCAACGAAATTTTGTTTTTTTGTTCGACCAGGCAACGTAACAAACAAAGCGCGGTGTCTGGCTACGGCAGAAGTCTCAGCGGCTAGTCGTGTTTTTTCGCGGTGTGTTTGGCGCGTTTTTCACGGCGAAATCGAGGCGTGTGCGAGCGGACAGGCCCGTTCCGGTGGTCAGAGGAGCCACAATCTGGTCGTCGTGGACACGGCGGCGGTGCAGCAGTGGAAGAGGAACGAGTTCCTGCATCCGAGCAGCAGCAGCAGGAGGAGTCAGCAGCAGCGGCCGCGGAGGCAGCTGAGGCGAGAGACGGTCGTTGGTCGGTGGAATCGGCCCCGGAGAGTCGACTGCGGTCGGCGGACCAGTTTTCGGCCAGGCCAGGTCGGAGACAACCCCCGTTGTTTACGTGGCTGGCAGCAGGCAGCACAACAACAACAACAACAAGCGCGCGAAAACGAGCTTCCCGCGCATCCCGCTGCGGGCGGCAGCCAGTGCGGCCAGTTCGGCGGTGAGTGCAAAAGGCGAGTTTTTTGTTAGCGTTTAGTTTTTTTTTTTCTCATAGTTTTTTTTTTTTTCGGCTAGTTTTTTTTTTTTTTTTTTTTTTTTTTTTTTCTCTCCTTTTTTACTTTTGCGATTAGTTTCATCACTTTTATTTTCGTTTAGTTTATCGCGTTTCTTCGCAAACATGGATCCGACCGAGTCGGACCATGAGGAATGCGACTTCGATTCAACCCTTGAGGGTGACGAGGACGTGGACATGGCGGACTCCGTTTTGGGAGTTCCTTCAAACACCACCAACAGGGACCTCTTCCTGAAGGATAAGGATGCTGGCGGTAAAGGGGGATCCTCGGACGGATCTAAGAGGACGAAGCGAAAGCGTCCTAAATCAGATCCGAATCCGGTTCCCCCTCAACCACCGATTCCTCCCTTGACTCCAGACCCGATTCCTCCCAATCCAGATCCAATTCCTCCCAATCCAGACCCAATTCCTCCTAAAACACCGGAGCCGAATCCGGATCCTAATCCCCCTCCGCCCCTGAATCCTCATTCTCAAAAACCGATTCCACGTCCTCGTCAGTATCAAGAAGGATCGCAAACGGAATGGGTGGTCTTCTTCCGGCCCAAACAGAAGCCGTTAAACTTTGTACAGATTACCAAGGATTTGCAGAAGCACTATCCTGGGGTGGTCGAATGTACCAAGCTGAACAAGAGCAAGCTCCGCGTGATCGTGAACTCCGCGGTGCAAGCTAATCAGATCGTAACTGATCTGCGGTTCAGCATTGAGTACCGTGTTTGGATTCCGGCCCACAAAGTCGAAATCGATGGCGTGGTGACCGATGACAGTCTTTCGCTTGTCGACCTCTCAAGGGCGGTGGGACGCTTCAAGAACCCTAAACTTCCAGCTGTGGAGGTACTCGAGTGCCGGCAACTGGGCAACGTCACCACCGAGGGTGGCCAGAAGAAGTTCATTCCTTCTGCCTCGTTCCGGGTGACTTTTGCAGGGTCAGCTCTGCCGGACTACATTGAGCTGTACAAGCTTCGGCTTCCAGTTCGATTGTACGTTCCGCGTGTGATGAGCTGCGAAAACTGCCAGCAGTTGGGACACACCAAGACCTACTGCAGCAACAAGAGCAAGTGCTCAAAGTGCGCCGGCCCCCACAAGGACGTGGATTGCCAAAAGCAGGCTGAAAAATGCCTGCTTTGTGGCGGGGAACCGCACAAAACTCGGCAGTGCCCAAAGTACAAGGAGCGCGAGGACAAGATGAAGCGATCCTTGAGGGAACGCTCCAAGAAGTCCTTCGCGGAAATCCTTAGTCAGGTGACCCACCCCAATCGCTTCGCTCCTTTGGCGGACGAAGACTCGGGGGACGAAGATTCCGATGTGGAGGTCCTCTTCCAGAGAGACGAGGAAAGTGACTCTTCCGGGCCAAACCCGAAGCGCAACAAGGCTTCCAAGTCCAGAAAAGCCGCTGGCGGCAAGGGTAAGGAAAGTGACTCGTTGAACTTCGAGGAGGATTTTCCTTTCGGTCCGTCGGGTAAGCCCGCTCCGAAGCCGGCACCGAAGCCCGTTCCCAAGCTGCTGAAGCCCGTTCCCAAGCTGCCAAAGATCCCCCCGAAACCGGTTCCTCAACCGAACCCGATCACCGATGCCTTCAAAGGAGTCCTTACCTTTTCCACAATCGTGGAATGGCTGTGCTCTTTTGTGAGTGAACCGACGCGTTTAATCATAAAGCGGTTTGAGCCTCTCGCTAGACACATCGGGAAACAGCTTGCTAGCACGATGCCCCTCTTGTCGTTCATTTCCTTTGATGGGTAATACACCAAAAACGAAAAACGGCATCTCCTTTCTACAATGGAATTGTAGAAGTTTAACCCCCAAGTTAAACGATTTTCAACAATTCGCATTCGAACGGGACTGTGATGTGTTTGCGCTGAGCGAAACGTTTCTTATCGGAGATGAGACGCCAGCTTTCCGGGGGTACAACATCATCACAGAGAGCAGGGCAGGGCCAAATAGAGGTGGAGGCGTACTGATTGGGGTCAGGAAATGCCACACTTTTAGAAAGGTCACGCTCCCGAAGCTAGGAGGAATCGAAGCAGTCGCAGTACAGGCCAGGATCAGAGGACTGGACATTTGCATTGTGTCCGTCTACGTTCCTCCACAGGTGTCGTTAACTCGACAAAAGTTGTGGGGTATGCTTGAGTTGTTGCAGGCACCGAGACTGGTTCTGGGTGACTTTAATCTTCACAGCACCGAGTGGGGAAGTCACAAGACAGACCCTCAAGCATATCTGATTCATGAACTGTGCGACGACTTCCAGATGACCCTCCTAAACAGGGACAAGCAAGTTACGCGGATTGCAACACCACCAACGCCAACTTCGTCCGGTACGAAGGCGAGTGCCATCGACTTGTCGCTCTGTTCCAACAGTCTGGCAGTTCTCTGTGACTGGAACGTGCTTCAAGATCCTCGTGGCAGCGATCATTTGCCGATCGCTATTCTGGTTAGCCATGGCCCACAGCAATCGACAACGGTGGAGATGCCTTACGATCTGACGCGAAATATCGACTGGAAACAGTACGCGGAGGCAGTCTCCATTGGAGTTGAGTTGCGAGCAGGGTTGGCACCGCTTGAAGAATATGCGTTTCTGGCTAATTTGATCTATGACAGTGCGATACAAGCTCAGACGAAACCCGTCCCGGGACCGTACATCCGAACGCGCCCTCCACTTCCCTGGTGGGACAAGGAGTGTACGGATCTCTCGGCGGCCAGGTCTGAAGCTTATGTGGACTTCTGCAAGTGTGGAATCCGAGCGAACTTCCAAAAGTACAGAGCTCTTGATCGCAGGTACAGTAATACTCTGAAGCGGAAGAAGCGAATGTACTGGCGGGAGTTCGTTGAAGGACTACCAGCAGATACGTCCATGAGCACTCTGTGGCGCGTTGCGAGGGCCATGCGTAGAGGTTCCGTTCCGAACGAGAGTGTGGAAAAATCGGACAAGTGGATATTGGATTTCGCCAAGAAGGTGTGCCCGGACTCGGTGCCGACACAACCATCATTCGACGTTGTTGATGGGAGCGATGCTAATCCTCCCTTCTCGATGGTAGAGCTCTCCATAGCACTATTGACGGGCAATAACACTGCTCCTGGTCCGGACAAGATCAAGTTCAGCTTGCTGAAAAATCTTCCGGACGTCGCCAAGCAGCGTCTGTTGAAACTGTTCAACACGTTGGTGGAGCAGAACGTAATTCCACACGAATGGCGACAGGTCCGGGTGGTTGCCATTCAAAAGCCCGGTAAGCCGGCATCCGACCACAACTCGTATCGTCCAATCAGCTTGCTGTCGTGTCTACGCAAGTTGCTGGAGAAGATGATCCTCGACCGCCTCGAACCATGGATGGAACGAGAGCACTTGCTGTCTGACACGCAGTATGGCTTCCGGAGAGGCAAGGGAACAAGCGACTGTCTAGCTTTGCTGGCCACAGGAATCGACATAGCCCGTGGTAAAAAACAGCAAATGGCTTCTGTCTTCCTAGACATCAAGGGTGCATTCGATTCAGTCTCCATCGATGTGTTGGGAGTAAAGCTGCGGCGGAGCGGTCTCAATCCGACGATGTGCAACTTCCTCATCAACCTGTTGTCAGAAAAACACATGCACTTTGTGCAAGGTGATCTGGCAATCACCCGGATAAGTTACATGGGTTTGGCACAAGGCTCACGCCTTAGTCCATCCATGTATAACTTCTACGTCAGCGACATCGATGATTGCTTGACCGGAGACTGCACCCTTATACAGTACGCAGATGACGCAGTGGTTTCAATCGCTGCCAAGAAAGAAGTCGATCTGCTAGAACCCTTGCAAGATACTCTGAACAACTTGGCCCATTGGGCAGTTGGAAAGGGTATTGAATTCTCTCCGGAGAAGACGGAACTGGTCGTTTTTACGGGGAAGCATGAACCGCCGCAGCTCAATCTTTCTCTCTCGGGAAAGACTATCGAGCAGTCGGACCACTTCATGTACATGGGTACCATCTTTGATCAGAAGGGAACATGGGGGAAGCACATTAACTACCTGAAACAAAAGTGCCTGCAAAGAACTAATTTTCTGCGCAGTGTCTCTGGCAACCGGTGGGGTGCTCATCCTTCTGACATGCTTCGACTGTACAAGACAACGATACTCTCGGTGCTGGAATATGGCAGTTTCTGCTTCCAAACAGCTGCAAAATCACGCTTGTTGGTTCTCCAGCGGATACAGTACCGAAGTCTTCGCATTGTCTTGGGATGCATGCACTCAACTCACAACATGACCCTCGAGGTCTTGGCGGGAGTGTTGCCTCTGCGAACTCGTTACTACGAACTGTCTTACCGGTTCCTGATCCGGTGTGATTACAGGAATAAACTGGTAATTGACAATTTTGAAACGTTGCTGAACCTTCACGTTGAGTCTCGGCGCATGCTTCTATATTATGACTTTATGTCATCGTGGGAGTGGAGCCCGAGCACAACGGTACAGCGCACGCCTCCGTTAACCAGCAGCACCCGGATTGGCTTCGACACGTCCATGAAAGCCGATACTCGCGGTATCCCAAACCATCTTCTGCGGGGAGTTGTACCGTCGATCTTCGCATCAAAGTACAGCCATGTTCCTCCAAACAACAGATTCTTCACCGATGGCTCCAAGCTCGACGGCTGTACGGGCTTCGGTGTTCATCATGAATCTTATCAGCTGTTCTTTAAGCTGAAGGACCCGAGTTCGGTTTACGTCGCAGAGTTAGCCGCGGTTTACTGCGCACTGCGAATCATCGAGACCATGCCACCTGACCACTACTTCATCTTCACCGATAGCTTTAGCTCTGTTGAGGCTATCCGGTCTCTGAAGCCGACCAGGGAGTCTGCGTTTTTCCTCACGGAAATACGCAAGACTTTAAACAACCTGGCGGCTCAGTCCTTCAGCATCACGGTGGTATGGGTCCGCGCTCATTGCTCGATTCCGGGTAATGAGAAAGCGGACTTGCTCGCCAAGAAGGGTGCTGAGAGTGGAGACATTTTTGAAAGGCCAATTAGCCTACAAGAATGCTACGGTTTTCCGAGGCAGCGTGCGCTTCTGGATTGGCAAACACAATGGGACGGAGACACCAAGGGACGTTGGATGTATTCCATACGACCTAAGGTGCAAAGAAAAGCCTGGTTCAAGGGAATGGACTTGACGCGTGGATTCATCAGAACGATGTCCCGCCTTATGTCGAACCATTACTCGTCCAAGGCTCATCTGTACCGTATCAACATGAGTGATACGAACTTATGCGACTGTGGGCAGGGTTATCAGGACATCGACCATCTCGTATGGGCGTGTCCAGATCACCAGGCTCACAGAATTAAGTTGAAAGTTACCCTCAGGGCCCGAGGAAGACCACCAGAAATTCCGATGCGAGACGCGTTATCTCAACTAGACCTTGATGTTCTCTATCCGATCTATCAGTTCCTCTTAGATTCCAATATATCTATTTAGTTTTTCTTTCAGTTAGTTTTCCTTCAGTTAGTTTTCCTTCAGTTAGTATAACTCGCCTTCACACAAAGCCGTCGTTTCTGGTTGCACCGGAAGCAAAGCAAGAACGCCCCAGCAGCTGGACACCGAGTTGCGGCTGAGGACAAAACGCAAAGGCCAGCAGAGCCAACCAAGACCCCTACACAATCCCCCTTCCCTTCCCACGCCTTGTCTTTAACATCAATCCCTTCCCTACTAACCCCGAGTAGGCCGCGGGTAATCGGCTCCCCTCCCACTAACATTTACACACAAGATCCTCTGTAATTATTAAGTCAAATGTAATTACAAAAGCCGACTCGGTCCTAACCAGGTCCCAGTACCGAAAAGGACCTAATAAAAATAATTTTATGAGAAAAAAAAAAAAAAAGCGCGGTGTCCATTTTGTCAAACGGAAAAGTTTTGCGCGTGGAAAATGAAATTGAGCTTGACCAAGGGAGAGAGCAACAAAAAAAAAAAAGATTCACTGAAAACCAGAGTGAATTTGGGGCAAGAGAACGGGAGTTTAGTTTTTACTGTTCACGGGGAAATGTTTTTTCCGCTTCGCGGATCACTTTTTAGGAGCTAGTTCAGTCGTTGGGATTATATGTATGGATGTGAGCAGATAACAAAATGTTAAAACATAGTAATACATTCAATCAAGATTTGAAGTAGATTCACAAGATAAAGAGGTGAAGAACAGATTTTTTGCCTTTCTTACTAAAGAAAGGTATAGGTTTTACTTTAAGGCAGGACGTCATTTCCATCTTCGTAAATATGTCGATTCAGCATCAATTTTAATCGGAAAAATCGTCAAAAAATCACACCGCATCGATTTTCGACGCTTCGTTGCCAAGTCGACAAGTTGTCAAGTTGAGCTTCGAATACTGGCGCGAGAATGCTGGCGCATATGTTTTATGGCTCGACTTATACTCATTTTGTAGTAGCTTGTCTACCGATGTTTCCTTCAATATGTTAGATATCGTAGATTTTCGGTTTCTTTTGCCCTGTCCGTTTTTGCATAACTGTCCAATGTTTATGCAAAAACCTTTGTGACATAGGACATTCATCCGGCTACAATCAATTTGTTTCCCGTGCGCTCCTAAAATCGCCTAAATGTAGACTTCATTTTTTCGTGATGTCGTGAGTTTATTTAACAGGGTTCATTGGATAGGATAATAGGAGCTTTCTATGCTTTTCATCGTTTATATCGTTTTCAAAGTGTTCAATGCTGGCGACTCCAATGGCTTTCTTCCTAAGGTTCTCGCGATTGAGTGTGTAGTGGTGCGGTTGTTAAAAATAGCTATCTCTGACTCTGTCACTTTCGTAGAAGCTAAATGGCTAGCTTCCCTGTTTTGCTTGTCTTGGTGCGCTGGTACGATAAACCAAAACACCAACACAGTCACACAAAAGGGCTCGTACCGAAACTAGAAAACCAAAACCGCGGTGTGCGTTGTTGGGAAGCTTGCTATGATCGCGTTTGTCATAATCGCTTGTTTGATTAGAAACGTACAAACATATTGTACGATTAATCATAAGACTTTCTTTTGAGCTGACGTTATAAATAAACAAAGTCGATGTTATTAATTGAAAGAAGTTCTACCATTGTTAAATTCTTTAGTAAGAAAGGCTCTTTCTCACCCCAGGTGGGATTAAATCGGGTTTTTTATTTGTCAACGCTTTTTAAAACAAAAAAAAAGCAAAGCAATCCACTTTAACGACCCCCGGGTCTTTTGTGGGCTCTGTTGCAAGTTTCTGCTCATTTCTAGGCGTCCGAAGGTTATGTGTGGTGAGTCACTCAAAACCTCTTTTACGCTAATGGACCGACGTTTTACTTCCCCATCCGATAGAAGGCGTGGTCAGGCAAATCTCGTCTCGAAAAATGCCACCGGGTCCGTCTGGGATTGAAACCAGGCCATACTGGGGTTTGGAGGCTACCACGCTAACCACTAAACCACCGGACCCGGCAACAATAAAACGTAGTTTAATCGAATACTTATTTTGAAAGTTATTTCACTTTGTGGTTTTAATTGCTTAAGATAAATTCACAACATTTATTGTTAAATTTTACAATTTTATTTATTGGCAGGAAATTCACTAAAATTCGTTTTTGTCGAATAGAGCGTTGTCAGGGAGTTCAAATCTATCATACCTTGACGAAGCTGAACCGTTTACTGTCATCAACTTCAAAATGTCGCGTTGTGCAATAGATTGTTGCCGACTTAACTAAAAATCAAAGACTAAAAATTAAAAGCGAATTTGTTGTGGAGTGTAGAAAACAGTTATTTATGTTGGATTTATCTTGGAAGAAAATGAAATTTTTTTTTGGTTATATACACACAAAAAATATTATTTTTTTTAATAATTTGGTTGAAACTTCCTTTCTACATTTTCAATGGAACAAAATTATTAATTCCAAATCAATTCTTGCAAACATTTAAAGTATGAATTCATGATTCAGAATTGGCAAAAAATCTATTGTTTCAATCTGCCCAACCTTTTTGGCTAAATTTTCTCAATTTTGATTTTCAAAATTAAAATTGCCCATTTTCAATTTTTTGTGGAAGATGATCAGTGAACAGTAAACTTTGACAAAAGATTGGGAAAAAATTGCTGATGGTTTTTTATGGAAGTTTCAAAGGAAAAAGAGGTCCGGCCCACGGGCTGGATTGATTTTTAACATAAAATTTCAAAAATGTTAGAATAAAATTCCGAGCAATTGATGATGAGAGCTGTTCTATATTTTTTATTTAGAATAATGATGACTTTACCTGAGTTAATCTAAAAAAAATATTTTTTAGAGTTATTTAAAACTATGAAAAATATAACTTCAGTACGAATTTAACAACTCATGAATGCTTTGATATATAACGCGATAATTTGCTCCTATCCGTCATAAGTGCAACAAATAATTTGAAAAGTACTTTCAGTGATGACACAATATTTTTAGTATTATTTTAGAGCATTTTTAGCTTTGGAAAAACTTCAAAGTTTTAAAATTAGATCATTATTTTGTTGAATTTATCATGTTTGGAACATTGAAAATGTTCTCAAAGTTGTCCATAAAACTTTGATTTTGTATCAAAATTAACCTTATAATCTACCCAGTTTCGGCGTTTTATTAAGATTCTAGCAGAGTTTGGCAGATCTGAATATTCTTACAGCTTTCTAGCAGAAAGGTTCTTCCATTCGAGCAGAATTATGACTAGAATAATTCGTAAATGGTCAACAGCAAAAAAATCAAATTATTAAAATTTAAGTTCCTCACACAAAACAATGTAAAAAAATCAAAATTTCAATAAGGCATTATTACTGTTGTTTTACAATCAGAGGTTTTATAGAAACTAAGTTTACGAAAAACAACTTATGCAATACTGTGCACTTTAACTCCAATATTTTACAAAATGTATTATTATGATTTCAAATTTACAAAAACTTGAAAAATGTATGAAAATATTTGAAGTTTTTATTGAAGTTTATGAAAAATAAATGTTTTTGCTCCATGATGTTTTTAAACTTTTGTTTTGTCTTTTTTTTTTTTGAAAAAAAGTCAATCATCTTTATCCCATATAAGATATTCTACTAAAAGCTACACTGTATTTTTTTATGACAACTTTATTCATTCTTTAAAAATATAAAATGCATGTTCATCAAAAAAGATAATTATCAATTTGAAAAAAGCGCAGTAGAAACTGCTAGGATTTAAATTCTTGGTTTCTTCGGTACATTTATAACCCACAACCCAAGTTTTTTTTTTTCATAAATTTCACATGGAAAAATCGTTTGCTCGTGTTGTTTTTTTTCAATTAATTAATTGATATCTTTTTTTTATTCAAAATCAAATAAATTTAGAAAACAATTATCACAGAATTTTTCTCACAAAAAAAAATTTAGAACAAATATATTTTTGAACGTTATGTGACAGAAGCAAATAAAATAATAAGTTAAATAAGCAACATTTGGTTGCAAAACCTTGTTCAGGTGCAATTCCAAGAGACGGGCGGATGATTGTCTTTGGCAGCGAAAAAAAATGTAGCAAATACGTTGTCTAGGAGCATAATTTACTCACTAAATTTTGGGACCTTTTTCTTCGTAAAATCTTCAAAAACTGTGAAATAATAACGAGTTTACCAAAATTCACTGCGCAAGCTTCTTCTTATAGTTACTTCTAATATTTTTCATAGTTTTGGGCACTGCCTTATAACAATTAATATTCCAAAATGTTAGTCTTGCTTAAAAAAAATTAAAACATTATTTTCGAAATTTTCGGAAAATTTCACAAATGTTTCATTTTTGAACCATTAGTTGCTGAAACTTCGGCATTAGAAAAAAGAGGGTTGTCCGGTTTAGACTTAGAAAACTTAAATGTTCCTATTTCTTTTTCTTTAAGCCGCTGTATCTCAGCGGCAAATCTTCAATGTCCCTTAGACAATTTTATAGCAAATTTTCAGAATTTTAAAAACAATTTCAGAAATGGTCACTATTTTTTTAAATCGAAAAAACTGCAAATATTTTACTGAAATCAAACTTGCGCACTTTGCAAAAATATCTGTGAATTTCTTTTCAAAGAATCATTACTCGTTGGCATTTTTTTTTTTTTATCAAACTTCTTTATGGTTCAAAAGTTTTTGTCTCCCAAAACATACAAAAAATCTCGAAAATATAAAAATAGCAATTATGGGGATTTGAGTTTTTGTGAAAAAAAAATTGCCAAGATTTTTTTCCGTGTACCTATTTTATTAATACCTACAACTTTGATCAGAAAATTCCTTCAAAAGTTACAGCCAAAAAAAAATCCTTCAAAAGTTACAGCCAAAATTGTATGGATTTGATTATAGGGAAGGTCTTACAAAGTTTGAGCCAAATAAAAAATATATAGAAAAATAAAATTGGTGAAATCGGTCGATTACGTAGCAAATTGTTTATTTAGGAAAAAAACGCAAAATTTGGGAAAATTGGATATTAGAAAATTAAAATAATGCATTTTGAAATACTTATTTTAACAGTAGCATAACTATTGAACTGAATAATGCATTTGGTGACCCTTTTTGCTTCAATATTCTGTAAATCATGCTTGAAATTTGAAATTTTTTCTCCCACTTTCCAGGTTCTTCTCGAACTGGCCCAGAGCTGCCCAAGTAACCACAAGCATTTAATCAAAACTCTAAATTCACTCTTATTAAACATTCTCAATGCTATGACACTTTAAATAGACTTTCCAAATGTTTTGAGACATTTGTAGCTTGAAACATTACTACCTACTGTATAATGACATATAGAACAGCCAATTAAAGTTTCAAAGCATTTAGCACAACAGTGTTTTGAAGCATTAATGTTAAGCTTTATATATCACTGTAAAGTAAGCCTTTAATGTTACATCACACTTTGACATTTCTTAAATGTTTCAAAACACTAACTCAACTCTAGTGAGGGCAGTAAAAGTTTGGCAGTATTTCGTGGTATTTTTATGTTTACGGTTGAAAAAATCGTTCCGCGTCTATAAAAAGGTGAGTTTATTACATTAAATTTAACTAGGCGTTGTTTTAAATTATTCTTATTTCTAGCTGCGATGGCAAAACAAAATCCGTAAAGGTGGAGGTCCAGGTTTTGCTGGGTGCTCGAACCGTGGGACCGCGAGGGCGAGATCGTTTTTCGAAGTGCCAGACATACATCTATTTCAGCTTAAACAAAACCTTCGTCCACGTCACGGATCTTTCCGGCAAGGAAACTGGATCGCGCGTCACCGGCGGCAAGAAGTGACGAGATCTCGCTGTACGCTGCTTCGTTGGCCTCTCAGGGCGTCGCTGAAAAGTCGATCAGAATCACCACGGCGCGCACACCGGCGGAAGCTGCATGCCATCGGCGGAAACCGCTCCAAGACCCCAGGACCGGGTGCCTAGTCGGCACTCTGAGCCCTGGCCGCATCGAAGACGTAATGCCGGTCCCGTTCGATTTGCCTCGCCGAAGGGAGGTCGCCGCGAGAGAGATTGCTGACATTTTTGTGGTGGCTTTTTTGTGACGCTGTGCGTGTTTCCTTTTACACACTCAGAAATGTAATTAATGAAGAACAAAGGATGAAAAAAGTAAAGATACAAGTGCGTTATATCGTGATTAACCTTTGTAGCTTAGTGAAGAATAAATGCTCCTATTTAACCTGTCAGGTGTTTTTATTTTCCCTGAACAAAATAAAGATGTTCTGACTGACTGTATTGAAAAACATCATCTGTTCATACATATTTCAGAACGGAC
This sequence comes from Culex pipiens pallens, assembly GCF_016801865.2. NCBI lineage: Eukaryota > Metazoa > Arthropoda > Insecta > Diptera > Culicidae > Culex > Culex pipiens. The sequence continues at coordinate 346,217 of NW_026292824.1, forward strand.
GAGACGGTTGGCGCAGCGCATCAAGGAGAAACATCTATTTTTAATACTGTCCGTAAAGCAGTGTTTTGACATTTTACCACGGTATAACTTTATATCCACTCTAAGCGTCGCCACTCAATTTTACCTCCATGTGTTTAGAGTGAATATAAAGTTTTGAGACTCTATTGGAATACTTTATATGTTGATATAGAGGGGACTTAAAGTTACCTTATACAGTCCCGCGGTTACTTGGGTGATGGACTAAACATTTTTTTCTTCTTTTAAATGGTTTTGTTTTCTGCAGTTTTTTTGCTGAGTACTTTATTTTTGTTCAATTCAGTTGTTGTAATTTTTTTAATGCCTAAAAAATGTTGTTTGATTTGATTCGCAATACTTTAAAATAAAAATAATGATATTATAAACTATCCTCAACATACACACCCGCAGAAAGTACTACTTCACACTCGTGTTTAACAGCACCCCAAAGCTTCATGACCCCATATTATGGTAACGAAATAGCACCTCCTCCAAAATCACACCCCAAAGTTCACACACACTCGCAATAATTAAAACCAAACCAGTCCGGTGGTTGCTCAAAAACTCGTGTTCCAGAGGCTCGTAAAAGTCTGTACCATTTTTACTGTAGGCTTGCACCCACTTCAGGATCAGCCATAAAACTCGAGTCAAGTACTTGTTCGGGCCTTGGTCAAAACATTGTGAAATGGTAATTCATTATAATTTTCCTTTTTTTCATAAAACTTTATACTGCTTTAACTGGAGAAAGGGAAGGGGGGGGGGGGGGGCAGGTCCTAGGGGTGTTTGGTTTATAGCCCCAGGAGGAAATCTGATGGGCTGAGGGACTTAATTCGAGCCTTTAATGAGTGCTTTGTCAGGCGATTGGCACACGAGACGGCTCCCCCCCCCCCACCATGATGTCGATGATGGTTATTTGCCGGCTTGTTTGGAGCAACTAGAGTTTGCTAGTTTGAAATGTTGTGACATTTGGAAAATTGAGCACCTCCACCATCATAAAATAAGAGGAGGCGTTACGAGGGCGTTTACTACTCGTGTCACTCCGCTTTGTACGAAATGCCAATTAAAAAGTTCATTTTTCAGGCGCATCATTCTGAAAAGAATCCGCTTTTTTTGTCGATGAAGGACTTGAGCTGTTTATGAATAAGCACTCCACCCCACACAGCTCGTGTAACACTTTGTTACAGAGTAATTATCTGGCGCTCATTAAAAACGAAACCCCCTCCCCCCTTCCACACGACATGCCCTTTTGCCTGTGCAGTTGCATGCAACCAGCCGGCATTAAATTCTGTGAAAATTGCTTACGCTCGTGTGGAGGCGAGCGCCCCCTCCAGTTGCGGCAATGTGTGAAGTTAATGACGGAAAAGTTGGGTGAAGTTAACAAGGGGAGCGTGGAAGGAGGGGGGAGGCGCACTGTGATGAGACGTTGCGTTTAACGACCTATTACCAGCTGTCGGGTGTTTCTCTTGGGTGTCACATTTGCAAGGATAATCAGGAATACGAGGAAGTTTAGACGTTGTTTGACAGATTGATTAGGCAAAGTGCTGCAATGTGTGGAATATTCAGTGTGGTGCTTGCCGATGCTAATTAATGAGACGAGTGATGGAATGTGATGGTATGATTGCTGCTCAAAGATACTTAAAACATTAAGTCTTTTGCTATGTAGGCTGTTATGTTATGTAATACTTATGTATTTTCACAGTCAGCTTTAAATGAAGTTTAATTGTACGCATAGTACGTCATGCTTAAATCTTGTAATTTAGTTTTAAAGTAATTTTATAGAGGTTTTCAAGCGAAAATTTGTGAAACCGGCGCATTTGTGCTCTCTTACGTAAACTAGGTAGGAAAACCAGCAAGCTTAGTAAACTTGAGCACAAAGGTACTGACATTTTTTTGTTGCAATGTCATTATCATTACTTATTAAAATTAAAAATTACTTAATTGCAAAAAAGCGTTGCTCTTCAAATCTTCATATCTTCAAATCTTCAAATCTTCAAATCTTCAAATCTTCAAATCTTCAAATCTTCAAATCTTCAAATCTTCAAATCTTCAAATCTTCAAAACTTCAAATCTTCAAATTTTTAAATCTTCAAATCTTCAAATCTTCAAATCTTCAAATCTTCAAATCTTCAAATCTTCAAATCTTCAAATCTTCAAATCTTCAAATCTTCAAATCTTCAAATCTTCAAATCTTCAAATCTTTAAATCTTCAAATCTTCAAATCTTCAAATCTTCAAATCTTCAAATCTTCAAATCTTCAAATCTTCAAATCTTCAAATCTTCAAATCTTCAAATCTTCAAATCTTCAAATCTTCAAATCTTCAAATCTTCATATCTTCAAATCTTCAAATCTTCAAATCTTCAAATCTTCAAATCTTCAAATCTTCAAATCTTCAAATCTTCAAATCTTCAAATCTTCAAATCTTCAAATCTTCAAATCTTCAAATCTTCAAATCTTCAAATCTTCAAATCTTCAAATCTTCAAATCTTCAAATCTTCAAATCTTCAAATCTTCAAATCTTCAAATCTTCAAATCTTCAAATCTTCAAATCTTCAAATCTTCAAATCTTCAAATCTTCAAATCTTCAAATCTTCAAATCTTCAAATCTTCAAATCTTCAAATCTTCAAATCTTCAAATCTTCAAATCTTCAAATCTTCAAATCCTCAAATTTTCATAAGCTTGAAATTTGTAAATCCTGCAAAGAATGTCTTATGAAAGATATTTAGTTTTTGTTTTTAATATATGCCCTCTGATTTTGTTCTCAAACTTTTAAGTATGTATCTCTAGGCCAGACGCGCCGACTTTGGGGGGGCACGGCATCGACAGCAAAATCGATAATGTTTTTTCTTATTCTTAACTACAATCGACAATGTTGTTAATGATTGTTAGAGATGTCGTCAACATAGATTTTACGGATTGTTATTCGTGCAGGACAACACAATCTATTCTGTTTATTTTTGCACTTTAATGCTTTTTGCAGATCACAGAAATGGGAAAAGACGTGCAGTTTTGGGAAGTTTTTCATTAATTCATTTAAATTTCTGCAAATTTTTGGTGGATGCATTATCACAAAAAAAGTATAATTTTCAGCGAGAATCATTCATTATTTAAGTTTTTGAGATTATTTTTTTATTTTTTTTTTGGATTTAAGAGTGCTTGATATTTATAATAAATGTTTTAGTAATTTTCAATACATTACATTTATGGAAACTTTTGAAGTTAATCTATTGTGCAAAAAATAATCATTTTTCAGGAATCAGTTCATTTTTGAGGAGAGTAGTTTAAATAATTTTTTTGTTTGTCCAATTTTAAAGTTAAAAAAAAAACATTTAGAAACAGGCACAAATTATTCAAAATTTCTTCTTTTAAACATTTTTTAATTGAAAGTTCTAGTCAAAACTTTTAAAAAAATTATACAAAACTCAAAAAAAAATTAAAGGCTGCGAATTATTTAAAAGAAAGCGAAATTCAGCAAAGTTTTTTTTACTCTACAGAAAATAGAAAAAATTAAAGATTCAACAAAACAATTTAAATCTGTTTTTAATAGAAATTGAAGTTTAATGATGAAAATTTGTTTGTTTTTTTTTTGCTTCCTTTATATCGGTTTGGCGATATTTGTCCGTTTAGAAAAATGTTCCGTTTTCCATCATATTTACAGATTTAGAAATATGTTTACAGCCAATACCAAGTAATAAAAAGCTTACTGGGAAGTGACCAAGCATGTTTATATCGAATCTTTTGTAACATTTTCCCAAAATATGGTGTAATTTGATGGACTCTACCTTAAATGGCAATCGTTTGAAAATTGACCCAATCTCACCCCTTAGAGGGGGTGACATTGGGTCAAATGAAACTAAAATGATGCTCAAATACAAAGATATGGTAAAAACAAGTCATCCAACAGTGTTTCTTGTTCGAAAAAAATGTTTGAAGTAGAGACTTTCAAACATTTGGGTACTTTTTGATCAATTCCAACCAAAATTTTATAAAGTAGATTTTCGAGACGTCGTTTTTGGTCAAAAACGTACCTCAACTTAAGACAGCTTCTTAAGGGGTTACATATATGTAAATCGTCAAAAATTGCAGAGGTTGGTATGAGCACAAATTTAAACTTTTTTTCAAATCTTTTTGCAGTACATTAAAATATACATTTTCATCTATTAACAAAATAAATATGAAGTCATTTGGATGTACCATTGCCGAGATAAAGCTATTTTAAGTTAGCAGTTTCAAAAAACGGGTGCCAAGATATCTCAACACTGCTTTGACCAAATCGGCTCAAAATTTGGTGAAGACTTGTAAACCGGTCCTTTGTGCATGACGAAGGCCGATTTTCAAAAACCTTATTTTAAAAAAAAGAGATCGAAATATTTTCATGTTTTTCATATAAAAAAATCGTCAGTTTTTGATTTTTGTATTTTTTTAAAAAGCAAAATTTTAAAATCGGGCTTCGTCATGCACACGGTATATTTCTCCAAATTTCAGCCAATTTGGTCCATCCCATCTCGAGATATCGTGGCACCCTTAAATGAACTCGGTGTTTTGAGAAAAACGCTCACAAAGTTTGACAGTTCGCTTTGCGCATGGCAAAATTGTGAACTTAAATCGTCTCTTATTCAGTTCAGTCACGTAATACTTCGTGAAACTTTCAGGAGTGACTGAAAATCATCTTTTTAGCGAATTTATTAAATTTTCTGTAATATGAAATTTTGACATTTTCTTCATGTAGGTAACCCCTTATGACAGGATTTGTTCTAGGAACGAGATTTTTCCAGCTAATGTTTCTTGAACTCATTATGTCTAACTTATTTGAATTGACTTTTTTGTCGTTTTGTATTATTGTTTCAATAAAATTTCTTTATTTATGACGATTTTGTTGTTTACAATTTTTTTAACCATATTTTAGTTTTATTTTTTTAAATTTGCGTTATAATGACGAATTAACGAATGCTGATTCATGTGAGTCAACTAGAGGAAAATATGAAATAATTACTTTGTGTATGATAGTTTTGGTCACCGAGAATTTTTGTTTTTTGGCTTTAGTTGATGTTTTTCGGTGAGAAATGAAACAAAATTCTTCTTCGTTACGTTTCGGCCTACTTCTTGGTTTCGGCCATCTTCAGACACAAAAACTATTCCAGACCAGGCTACTCCTGCTGGAGTGTCTGGATCGTGTCAGCTAACACGATCCAGACACTCCAGCAGGAGTAGCCTGGTCTGGAATAGTTTTTGTGTCTGAAGATGGCCGAAACCAAGAAGTAGGCCGAAACGTAACGAAGAAGAATTTTGTTTCATTTCTCACCGAAAAACATCAACTAAAGCCAAAAAACAATAATTACTTTGGAATTCTTAGCTTTTAATAACTTGTAATAAGGGTAATTCTCTACCAACTCACACGAAATCGGGAAAAGTTGCCCCGACCCCTCTTCGATTTGCGTGAAACTTTGTCCTAAGGGGTAACTTTTGTCCCTGATCACGAATCCGAGGTCCGTTTTTTGATATCTCGTGACGGAGGGGCGGTACGACCCCTTCCATTTTTGAACATGCGAAAAATGAGGTGTTTTTCAATAATTTGCAGCCTGAAACGGTGATGAGATAGAAATTTGGTGTCAAAGGGACTTTTATGTAAAATTAGACGCGCGATTTGATGGCGTACTCAGAATTACGGGAAAACGTATTTTTCATAAAAAAAAAACACTAAAAAAGTTTTAAAAATTCTCCCATTTTCCGTTAGTCGACTGTAAAAAAATTTGGAACATGTCATTTTATGAGAAATTTAATGTACTTTTTGAATCTACATTGACCCAAGAGGGTCATTCTTTAATTTGGAACAAAATTTTTCATTTTAAAATTTCGTGTTTTTCTGACTTTGCAGGGTTATTTTTTAGAGTGTTACAATGTTGTACAAAGTTGTAGAGCAGACAATTACAAAAAATTTGATATATAGACATAATGGGTTTGCTTATAAACATCACGAGTTATCGCGATTTTACGAAAAAAAGTTTTGAAAAAGTTACTTTTTGCGTTTCTCTTTGTTTCGTCGTCCGTGTCTGTCGCGGGTGACCATGAACGGCCATGATCGATGACGACCAACATTTTCAAAACTTTTTTTTCGTAAAATCGCGATAACTCGTGATTTTTATAAGCAAACCCCTTATGTCTATACATCATAATTTTTGTAATTGTCTGCTCTACAACTTTGTAGAACATTGTTACACTCTTAAAAATAACCCTGCAAAGTTAGAAAAAACACGAAATTTTAAAATGAAAAATTTTGTTCCAAATTAAAAAATGACCCTCTTGGGTCAATGTAGATTCGAAAAGAACATTAAATTTCTCATAAAATGACATGTTCCAAAAAATTTTGCAGTCGAGTAACGGAAAATGGGAGAATTTTCAAAACTTTTTTAGTTTTTTTTTCGATGGAAAATACGTTTTTTTGAGAATTCTGAGTACGCCATCAAATCGGGCGTCTAATTTTACATAAAAGTTCTTTTGACACCAAATTTCTATCTCATCACCGTTTCAGGCTGCAAATTATTGAAAAACACCTCATTTTTCGCATGTTCAACAATGGAAGGGGTCGTACCGCCCCTCCGTCACGAGATATCAAAAAATGGACCTCGGATTCGTGATCAGGGACAAAAGTTACCCCTTAGGACAAAGTTTCACGCAAATCGAAGAGGGGTCGGGGCAACTGCTGTGTGAGTTGGCGGAGAATTACCCAGTTCGCTTTGCGCATGGCAAAATTGTGAACTTAAATCGTCTCTTACTCAGTTCAGACACGTAATAACTTCATGAAACTTTCAGGAGTGACTGAAAATCATCTTTTTAGCGAATTTATTAAATTTTCTGTAATATGAAATTTTGACATTTTCTTCATGTAGGTAACCCCTTAAATGACAGGATTTGTTCTAGGAACGAGATTTTTTCAGCTAAGTCATCTTAAGGTGTCCGTTGCACAACCCTTTTAATAGAATTTAGTTTCATTGAGAAGTACCAGAGAAATGGTAAAATCCGTAAAAAAATACTTTGACCAAATCTCACCCTCCAGACCCAATGTCACCTCCACTGACGGTAGCTAAGGATAATGTTTCTTGAACTCATTATGTCTAACTTATTTCAATTGACTTTTTTGTCGTTTTGTATTATTGCTACAATTAAATTTCTTTATTTCAGACGATTTTGTTGTTTACAATTTTTTTAACCTTATTTTAGTTTTATTTTTTAAATTTGCGTTGTAATGATGAATTAATGAATGCTTGTTTTATCATGTGAGTCAACTAGAGGAAAATATGACATAATTACTTTGGAATTCTTAGCTTTTAATAACTTGTAATAACTCAAATTAATAGAATAAATTAGACGATTAAATCATAGAGTTTCACTTTTTAACTACAAGGACATTTAAAAACGCTCATTTGATAACCAAATGACTCACTAATTTCAGCGGAAATCCTTCCATTCGTTAGCTCTCCACACACAATGGTTCAACCAAGGCAAGCCTTTGCTCGTCAAAAACCCACCCCCGACGATCGCTAATGTATGTGTGGCTTGTAAGTTTGTATGTGTGAGTGATACGTGGGCCTAAATCCACACTCCGACTCCCACAAACAAAGCCAGACGCCTAGAACGCTTGGAAGGAAGCAAGCTCAAAATGGGGCGAAATGGTTGCTTTATTTCGTCCTAATCTCACTAATTAATTATACTGCTCACCAGAAATGGCTGCGCGCACAGACGACGTCGTGGAATCATTAAGGGATAAGGTCGAGTTTCGGCCCGTCGAGTGTCGTCTTGCGAGTTTGGTCGGGACTGACGTACGAAAGTTTCACCTTTCGACAGTCTGGTGACTGGCGGGAGCAATCGATGGGGTAGCTTGGCTGAGCTTTCACTGGAAGTTTCATTTCGGGAGACCTAACATGTTGTCACAACAAAAAAGTATCAAGTTCAATGTTTTGTAGTGTATTGTTTTTATTGTTTGCCTTTTTTTCATCAACTTTTCATTTATTTTCTCCATTTTTTCACTCATAACAGCTCGCCACAATTTTCCCCAGCCACTTAATCAGTCCGAGACCTCCCTCGGCTTTGATGTCCCGAGATGAAAAAGTGCCACTCCAAATCTCATCGCTCACGACCGTCTAGTCTAGCCCACAGTGTGACGAATTTGCCGCTCCAAATCACGCCCCAGGAGTCCATTAGCTGGGACGGGGAGGTTTTGCATGATGCCGACAGTCGTCGTGGCTGGAAGTGGCCACTCGATCGTAACAAATTGGCACTTGTTACAAATGGGTGAAACTTTCGAGTCGAGTCGAAATTTTCCTGACAAATCGGTGAACATGGCACGGGAGTGCTTAAGTTTGTGTCGTGTTTTTGAGCCTAGAAATATGACACCGGGAAAGTTTTCCTTTGGGAGGGGTTGTCTACGCCAATGATAGAAAAAGGTGGGGGGGGGGGGGGGGAGAAGAAAAGTTGCGTGCAACGAAATTAAAAACTTTAATACACTCTCGTTGGTTCGTGTTCGCCACCATTTCTTGTGTGTGTGTGTGTGTGTGTGTGACAGCAATCCAATGCTCAACTTGAAGCAGCTTTCATCCGCAGGCCCATAAATCTGAGCCAACACCCAGCGCACCCAGCCCTCTAGGAACTTGTGCAATAAAGTCATTTTCTCGCATATCACCATAAAATATATCAGCAGCACAATAAAATTATAACTTTTATCATTAAACTTGCTGTTTTAATTAGAAGCATGTTCAGCAGACACGAAACCAGCCAAGCTTTTTGCGAGAAGAAGTAGCAGTTTCAGCCGCCACACTCAAAGAGAGAGCAAGAACGACATTTGCGATATTTGCGCTGATAGTGGTGAAAAGTCAAATTTTTCCTCTCTTGC